>NC_084566.2:25381624-25681624 GCF_033978685.3 Nerophis lumbriciformis | reverse complement strand
GAGTTGTGGTTTGAATCGATTCTTAATCGAATTATCACCCAAAGAATTTGAATCGAATTGAATCGTGAGTTGTAAAATTCCAATAACTATCACATAAGTACACATACAGTCCTTATGTAAGAGATATTAGAAATAATCTGTTCCAGGGTCTAAAGCAGGGGTGTCAAACTCAAATACAGAGTGGGCCGAAATTTAAAACTGAACAAAGCCGCGGGCCAAGGTTGAACAAATTAACCTTTTAATAGGGACCCAAACAAGTTTTGCATTGAATATTGAACAAGCAAGGCTTATATAACTTTATAGTGACATGCAAAATCGAGTTTCAAATAATAATAATAATAATTCAAAAATATCAATGGCATATCAAATACAATTTTAATAAAAATTGAATGCCTCTTTTCTATTTGCAGCCTTCTGAGGTAAATATCAAAATAGACTTTTTCCACAGGCTAATAATAAATTTGAAAATAAAATAACAATAATGAATGAATCAAACATTCAAGCCTTGAAGTAGCAAGAGAAAGTGCATGAATAAAACGTTCATTATTGCTCAGTTTGCTACACTGGTTTTCTTTAACACTGAATATCGAACAAGCAACGCTTATATAACTTATTAGTGCAAAATCAACTTTCAAAAAACAAACGAAAAAACATCAATGGTATATTAAATAAAATGTAAATAAAAAATTGAATGCCTCTTTTTTATTTGCAGCCTTCTGAGGTAAATATCAACATTAACTTGGTGGACGGGGGCGGGGTTTAGTGGTAGCGGGGGTGTTTATTGTAGCGTTCCGGAAGAGTTAGTGCTGCAAGGGGTTCTGGGTATTTGTTCTGTTGTGTTTATGTTGTGTTACGGTGCGAATGTTCTCCCGAAACGTGTTTGTCATTCTTGTTTGGTGTGGGTTCACAGTGTGGCGCATATTTGTAGCAGTGTTAAAGTTGTTTATACGGCCACCCTCAGTGTGACCTGTATGGCTGTTGACCAAGTATGCAGCATTCACTTGTGTGTGTGTAAAAGCCGCATATAGTAAGTGACTGGGCCGGCACGCGGATTGTATGGAGTAAAAGCGGACGTGACGACATGTTGTAGAGGACGTTGAAGGCAGTGCCTTTAAGACACGTCCCCAATAATGTTGTCCGGGTGGAAATTAGGAGAATGGTTGCCCCGGGAGATTTTCGGGAGGGGCACTGAAATTGGGGAATCTCCCGGGAAAATTGGGAGGGTTGGCAAGTATGAGTATTAGCAGTGAATGCGGTGCCGCTGTATAATACCGGCGGGCCAGCTCTAATGTTAATTTGATATTGCCTCAAGGGCCAAATTAAATTACACGACGGGCCAAATTTGGCCCGCGGGCCAGAGTTTGACACCCATGGTCTAAAGCATTAATAATAGTGTAAGAATACATGTTAACTAACACGATAACTTTGAGTATGATGAAAACGTTTAAATTAATGGTTTAACTTCGGAAGTATTGTGAAAAACATCAAATTGATGCTTTGACGCTCACTGAACGAAGCTCATTTTTCTCCTGTGCTCCCTACAGTTAAGATGAATAAGGAAGTAATGTCACGTGTGGCGAAGAAGAGGCAAGCAGACCCTAAGGTGGTCCAGTACGTGTGGGCCGCCATAGAAGTCATCCGCAACCAGAAGCAGATCGCTAACATGGACCGCATCTCCAAGTAGGTGGTGGACCTTCCAAGATTACATGATGGCTGTTGTTGACGTCACTTAGACTTCTCTGTTGTCGCCTAACTGACTTGTTGACGAATGATGCTAAGTGTCCGCAGCGATGACACCTGATATGACCTGAAGGCCGCACACATTTTCTTCCACGAGCATGCCTTTACTACTGCACTGCTACACACTTATGTTGTGTTTTCTTGTGTTGCAGCAGACATTACAAACAAACATGTTTGGATACTGCTCAAATTTGTTTTGGATGCTATTTATAAGTTGCTTGTGTTTACTAAGACATGGATTCATCCATTATGTTCCTCAGTTGGAGCTCAACCAACAACAGCATAAAAAGCTATTGTTTACTCGGGTGAACTGTTATAAACATTAAAGGCTGAAAACTGTTGGTCGTCTTAAAAAAGGATGCAGGTTGTGTATGCTACAATGCTGGCAGTAAAGACAATCTGTGCACGCTGGCGATCTCTTGGCAAGCATTCCTGACCAAATGAATTGCTTAGCACGTTCAAACAACACCTCGGCTGAGAAGAGAGCTCTGGCTGTTGTCATGGCAACGTGAGGCAGCAGCGTGCCACGGATATTCCCGGCGACTCCCCCTCCCACCCTGCCACTACTGTCTTGCTGCTGCTTAATTCCTGCAGACGGCCTTTGTGGCTAAGAGGAGGGAGGAGCGAATGATTGTTTTGGTCAGGTGTAGGTGACCTGCATCAGAAAATGAACCGGGAATGAAGTTAATGGTCCATTTACACAACCTGAGATGAGCGAATTATTTTTCCCTAAATCTGCCTAAAATCTCACCAACACACCATCATTGATGTACTTTTTCCCCTCAGGTACCTGAGCCGCGTGTTCAACATGCACCCCAAGGAGACGGCCAGACAGCTGAGCCTGGCCGTGAAAGATGGCCTGGTGGTGGAGACCCTGACTGTGGGCTGCAAGGGTTCCAAAGCTGGCATCGAACAGGAAGGCTACTGGCTGCCTGGCGACGAAATGGTGAGCCTGTTGACACCCTCATTAATTTCAGCAGAACCCCAAACCTTAAAATATTTAGTTAAGTGATCAAACACACAGCAGCTGTGTCGCGGATGAGTTGCAGCATCCTTTGGAGGCTGTGTTTGAATGCCAATGCTGTCATAACACACACACAATCCACCTGAATCAGACCACACGGATAAATACGTCAGCTGTGTCAGCCCACCGTTACAGTGTTATTTCACGTCACTTATGAAATATTGACTGTTGACGTGACATCGGTGTCCAGCCGAACTGGCGTCACTTCAACAGCTGGAGTTTTAAACACTGCTCTCTGAATCACCACAGGAGTCTCAAGCGGAGGGAAGCAAGGTAAGTGTTGCATCGTTACTGTTCCGTAACCCTGTCCCCTCTTAACTAACATCCCTGTGGGAGAAGTCAGCGCCGTTACATGCAGCGCAGTCATGGATTTGACGGGATGTCCTCATGCTGGTTACATTCTTAACCATCATCTGCATACGATAAAACGGGAGCACTTGTTTGTTACCCAACGGGGCATAGATTAGAAGAAAAAGACCAGTGTACCCTGGCTAGATATATTTTATTGGTTGTCACTAAAAGTAAAACACCAGCACTTAAATAGCCAGTGAATTCCCTAAATGGTTAAGAAATGTCATACGTATTTAAATTGTTAACTTTAGCTTTCAAGCTTGACTTCCTTTTAGCCGTTATATGCTGACATTAGCACAACTCATGACAACCTATTCAGATGAGATATGACAGAAGTCCGTCACTGCGCTGCACTTTTTCTTTTTGAAGTAATCGGGATCCTAATAAAATATGCCCTAGCTACTCATGCAAAGATGTGCCTCTGCTACAAGAACAAAGTGGAGATTTTTTTTTAATTTAAATTGCAAGTTGAAACTTAATCATGTCTGGCTTAAGTGTGTCCTAATCCAATTTTCCACTAAGCGGTCCAGTTCAGTTGGAAATGTTGACATGTCTCAGCTCGGGTTGTCCAAAGTGCAGCCCAATGGCCATTTGCTGTCAGCAGCTTGTTTATTTTTAATTAATAATATACTTTGCCAGGATGTTTTTTTTTCCGTTAAATATATAATTCTTCAATATATCTACATGGCTTGGGGTTAAGCCTGTTTACAAAATTTAAAAAATGGCACTTTGACATCAGTTTTGGATAAACATTTTTCGTCTTGTTTTTCTGAAAGTGACCATTCTCTGTCCACCAATCAACACACTGCACTATGTCTAATTTAGGTATGTCAAATCATACAACGATCAGTATTTACATGTATTGCATTCCAAAGTAAAGTGTACTGCTTGGTGGAAACGAGGCTTTAAAGAGACATGTAGTTGCTTAGACACATCTATGCTTGGGTAGCATCTTTTAGTCCTTCAGAAGTCCTCGCTCCTACTGTGTTCTTCACTTCTGTCTTGCATGCTTGTTTCCTCTCTTCTTCCTGTCGTGTTACTAAAAGTGGGGAGGTGGGAGGGACAAGGTGCTTGTGTGCTTTTCCTTCTATTTTTCTACCCGCTGCTGTTTGTCACCCAGTAGGTAGTCAACATGTGAAAGTTTGTGTGAGGTCGTCCCCCACCCTCTCTAAAGTGGATTCAATCCGGCTGGGAAGCACCATGTTCTAATGCCGACCTCGGGAGTATTTACTCATAAAACAGACAGTGTTTCCACCTCGCTGGTCATAGCATTTAAATTACATTGAAGAAAGTGTCTGCCTCCAGTTAGACTGGATTGAATCCAACTTTTGTAAAAAGTCCTTCATCTTTGAATTCATACCTGTTCATTAAAGTTTTGTGTGCGTGTGCGCGTGTTCTTGCGAGCGTGTGTGCACGTGCAGTCCAAACAAACAAACCTCACGTTAAAATGACCCTTGCATGAACAGTTGTGTTGATGCTCTTTGACAATAGTAAATGAGCAAACATCTTCCTGCTCTTCTTTTCATTGGGTCTTCACTCAAACATTGCCCGTATGAACGGGTAGCAGGTCTATTTCCTCGCTCTGGAGTAGAAGTGGGCCAGTGTCGTAAATCAACTTTTATGGCGCGTCAAGGCCATTACTGAAGAGAGCAGGTTTTGTGTGTCACATTCAAAATTCTGAATCACAAGATTACTGCATCAAGAGGATGCCACGCTTTTCAGCTCACTTATCCGAGCCAGGGAGAGAAAGCAGTATGCGAGCAGATGTTTATGACATGTCAGTGATATATGATGACAGTATATGCATGCGAGGATTTTGAGGAGCCAGGAGCTCATATCTGAAGTTGCTGTGTCGCTATGCAGCCAATAAGGCCGCTTGGCTCGCTGCGTGTCCCAGCTTGATGCTACAAAGCGGAGCTCCCAAATACCTCCAACATCCAAGTCTTTGTTGGCAATGCGTTTTTTGTTTTGTTTTCTTCTTTGGCTTTTGATCACTACTAACTCCAAAGATCTCCAGGACGACGATGTCAGTCCACACTAGTATTGACTTAGTACCATTGAACACCAGGAGCATGTCTCAAGATCTTTTCAGTCTTCTATGTTGGGTTTTTCAGATCATTTTCTATTCCTTCCATTTACAATGTTATGTAAAGTAGTGGCTGGGTGGGTGGCCTCTTCCTTAAGTAGAGTTTAAACAAACAACAAACATTATCTCTGAAGAAGCTTTTTGTGACTTTTACTGAGCTGTATGCAATAATCATCTCCACGCTGCCTCCTCAGTCCAGATTGTGAGTGGGAGGGAGGACTTGGACCTACGACAGCTCGTTAAGATCTAATTTTTTTCTTGCAGCTCGGCCTTCAATGTGTCACCAGAACTTTTGTGAAATATTGCTTAATTAAATAAAGCTGACATAATTATATCAAATGAAACTACAATATGTTATAATAATAGTCAAAGTTTATATTTCCTATCTGCAACTGATTTATCTTGTTTTTTTCTTCTCTTCCTCCCTTACTGTGTTTGTCAGGTTGGGGAGGGGGATCAAGCCAACATCTCCTCTGCTGTGTGTCCTCCACAGGAGTGGGAGCCTGAGAGCCATGACTGGTACTGCTTTCAGTGTCACCTGCCGGGCGACGTGCTGCCCTGCGACAATTGCTTTCGTGTCTTCCACCTCAAGTGTCTGCCAGAGGAGGGCAGGCCCCACGACGCCGGGTCCCACTGGCAGTGTGTGGTCTGCAGGGTGAGTTGTATTTAGCATGGCTGACTTGCGTCCAGCTCTGATCTTAAACTTTGTAATGCGTCCACAGGGAAGTAAAAAGAAGAACTTGAACAAGCAGGAGATGTGCAAATATCTGCGCTTCATTGTCCAGCGGATGAAGGAGAGGGTGAGAAGGGGCACATTGTCTTTGACTTTTCTGTTTCATATGTGTGAGGCCACAGTGTTTCCCATACATATTTATTTGTTGCGGTCCGTCATGGATAAATTTGAACCATAAACTAATTTGGCGCTGTTGCCATCGCTTACTGTGTGTAAATGTAGCTTGTATGTAGATGGCATCAGTCAGTGGGGGACGGCGTGGCGAAGTTGGGAGAGTGGCCGTGCCAGCAATCTGAGGGTTACTGGTTCAATCCCCACCTTCTACCATCCTAGTCACGTCCGTTGTGTCCTTGAGCAAGACACTTCACCCTTGTTCCTGATGGGCCTGGTTAGCGCCGTGCATGGCAGCTCCCGCCATCAGTGTGTGAATGTGTGAGTGTGTGAATGGGTGAATGTGGAAATAGTGTCAAAGCGCTTTGAGTTCCTTAAAAAAAAAAAAAAAGGTAGAAAAGCACTATACAAGTACAACCCATTTACCATCATGACTCTGGCCTGTCTGACTGAGAATGTTGCCAACTTGGCGAGTATACAGACCCTTTTTAAGGTCATAAGAAATAAACACAAAAAGAACAAACAATTTGAATTACTAAACATATTTGTTTTACTTTTCATGTTTTGTTGCTCACTTTTTGTGTCCCACAGTCTATAAAAATGACATGTACCTGTGGCATGACCAGTTTTGCAAATAATTTTCTCCGAACCCAATCATGTGGGAAACACTGGGCTGCAAAGCCTTTTATTAGATTGTTTATCAGTAATCGTTCCCTATTGTCTTTGCTTGCCTCTATCTACAGTCAGCCGTTTAGCTTATCATGTCTAATGTAAGCCATGCGCTATTCTTCAACTACCTTGAGAGCTTACTTGAAGGTTCTCCTCTTCCTTACAGGCTGTGGACTTGAACAAGAAAGGCAAGGACACCAAACATCCCATGTACAGACGACTCATCCACACGGCGCTGGACGTCTCCAACATACAGGAGGTAGCTCACAAAGCCTGTCGAGCCGAGGCCATGTTTGCATTGCTTTGAGATCTAATGTTTTCTTCTTTGGCTTACAGAATCTGTCCGAGGGCAAGTACAAGAACTTTGAGGAGTTCAAGGCCGACGCCCAGTTGATTGTTCACAACACGGCCATCTTGTACGGAGGTTCGTTCTTCTATGTCTACCACAGCGTCAGCTTCATGTTGGTCAGTGAAATGTCTTTTGACTGTAATGATCTACTATTTGATGTTTGTGTGTAGTTCACAGCGACCAGGCTGAGATCGCACGGCTGCTCTTTAGTGACACCTGTCATGAGGTACTCTTCTCATCTACATGTTGATGAGAACCTAAAAGATGACTCTCATTTAGCTCCTTCTTCTTCTTGCAGCTGAATGAGCTGTTGCTGTGTAAGAACTGTTTCTACCTGTCCAACGCTCGCCCCGACAACTGGTTCTGTTACCCCTGTGTAAGTAAAAAGTGCAATCATAACCTAAAAATACTAAAACTATAATTCAAATTGAAGTGCCCACAAGTAGGTATGGACGATAATCGAATTTAGATTTTGGCTTTTGACAATCATAAAAACATTATAATAGAAAAAAGCAAATAGACAGCACGACATTCATCCTGACCTTATAGCGGTCAAAGCAAAGAGTGGAGGAAAAAAACATCCACCAGAAGTTTGGAATCCAACAATGGTTTCCACTCCATTTGACACAGCGGCAGTATCCCAAATCATTCATCTCTATTAAGCGTGTCTTAAAAAGGTGCTGTTTGCATTTTTACCGTCCCAAATAAAATAATTGGTGTTTACTGCGGTCTACTGCCATGTTTGTTGCTGTTGCACGCAATATTTACGAGTAGCGTGTTTTTCCCCGTCTTTATCAAAATATAACTATAGATGTCAACATTGTGTATGTGCTGAAAGCTTCATTTAAGATTGCTGCATTTGGTAAAAACGTAACTCTTAAGTTTTGCTCACATTTGATTTCTTTTATTTAGACTTTTGTGGTTGTTTAATAAAAGTTTTGCACTCTTCCGCTCTTTTTGTAACCTCACGAGGAACCCTGAAGAAACGTGTACCGGTATCCTTTTTCGCGATTTGAACGATTCGTACAGCTGAAAATAACGCAAGCATACGGCATTTTTTTCTGAGAAAGGCTGAATGGCGCCTAGTACCCATTGAGATAGACAGGAGTAGGGCTGCACAATTAATACAATTTTAATCCTGATCACAAATTTGGCTGCCACGATTAAATGATGATGATCAGCGGCGATATTAAATAAAAAACATTTTAAACAGGCAATCAAACAGATTGATTGATTGGTTTTGGTCTTGTCTTCAAGGCTGAGAACAGTGTGCCATGGTTAACAAAGTAAGTTGACGAACAAAGGGTTGTACACCACAAACCAAAACAGAAAAGTACAGGCAAAGGACGGACTAAAACATATAAAGCAGAGGTAAAATAAAACAGTTGAAAAACATCTTAAGAACAATCAGTCAGATAAAAGGCGGTTCAAAAATAAAAAACGTTCAAAGTCTCATGCTGGGATAAAAGCCACTGAGTAAAAATGGGTTTTAAGAAGGGTGTTAACAGTAGCCAAAGAAGGGGCCTGTCTCACATGGAGAGGGAGATCGTTCCAGAGTTTGGGACCCGCAACAGAGAAGGCCTTGTGCCCTCTGAGCTCGCGCTCTGATTTTGGTACCTCCAGGAGCAGCTGATCAGCTGACCTGAGGGACCGGGTGGGTGTATAGAGGTGGATCAGCTCAGAGAGGTAAGGTGGGGAAAGACCATCTATGGATTTAAAAACAAATACAATTATTTCCAAATGAACTCCAAACGACACAGGCAGCCAGTGAAGTGAGGCTAAAACAGGAGTAATGTGCTTTCTTTTGCTTGTGTTTGTTAACAGTCGGGCAGATGCATTTTGTACCAGCTGCAGACGTGAGAGGGAGGACTGGCTAATTCCAAAATACAAAGAGTTACAGTAATCCAGCCGAGATGTGATAAAGGCATGGATTACTGTCTCAAACTGCTGCCTGGAGAAAAGGTTTTTAACCTTGGCCAGCTGACGTAAATGAAAAAAGCTGGCTTTCACCACTCTGCCAATCTGACGGTCCAATTTAAAATCACTATCAATACGAAAGCCCAGGTTGGTGACCATGGCCTTAACATGCATAGTAAGGGGCCTAAGTCAACAGGGGGGGCTCACAAATACCACAACAACCCAGTAATGGTAGTGGTGCACACTTATTTCATTATTATTTTAGTAGTCTCCCTTTTTTTCGTTTTTTTATGTTTAATTTTAATCTTATATTATTTTTTAATTATTGCTATTAGTCCTATTGAAATACAGTTGACTTTTGCTGATTGATTTATTCCCATTTTTTGGTGTAGTGTTTTACAAGCCTTAACTTTAACCAGCATATTAATGTATCCTGCTGTATATGTGTTGTTAATCATTTTAAATCCTTAATAAATAACATTTAAAAACTTTGACATTACTAATACAAATATTAATTATGTGCATGCTTTATACAGAGTCCAAGTCATGACCTGGTCTGGGCCAAGATGAAAGGTTTTGGCTACTGGCCTGCCAAAGTCCTGCAGAGAGAAGACAACCAGGTGGACGTACGCTTCTTTGGCCACCAGCATCAAAGGTTTGCACGCCTTCACTTGTTTTCACTCACGACCACGGGTGTCCTGATCTAATACTAAGATCAGATGAAATCGAAAATTTTCAGAATAAGCGCTTTGATTCAAGCAGTTCTCTACGTTTATTTCTTTAACGATGGACAATCAGTTAACATCTAAATGTCCTCCAATAAGCACACATGGTTGGTCTTTTCTTGTATTTTTTAGTGAAGCCTTTTACAAAAATTGAACATGGTAGGCTGTAGGTTACTAGAAGCTCACAAGTCAGACATACCTAATACATAAGTGTCCCTAATTGAATACAATTTGTGTCTTAAACAACACTTTTGTCAATATAAACTATCCATCCATCCATCTTCTACCGCGTATTCCTTTCGGGGTCGCGGGGGGCGCTGGAGCCTATCTCAGCTACAATCGGGCGGAAGGCGGGGTACACCCTGGACAAGTCGCCACCTCATCGCAGGGCCAACACAGATAGACAACATTCACACTCACATTCACACACTAGGGCCAATTTAGTGTTGCCAATCAACCTATCCCCAGGTGCATGTCTTTGGAGGTGGGAGGAAGCTGGAGTACCCGGAGGGAACCCACGCAGTCACGGGGAGAACATGCAAACTCCACACAGAAAGATCCCGAGGCCGGGATTGAACTCACAACTATTCAGGACCTTCATATTGTGAGGCAGACGCACTAACCCTTCTACCACCGTGCTGTTAATATAAAATAATAGTAGTTGTATGTTACTTACACATACAAAGGCAGAAGCATATTAGAAAGCGTATCTAGTAACAAACGTGTCTGGATCAGTCAACGTTGTGCATTATGATCCTAACTTAATGAATTATTGTGGCCACTAAGTGTTGCCAAAAACAATTACCACCTCTATTTAAAGGCAGCTTAAAACCCTTCCAGGCGGTTCGTAATAAATAGGTTAGTGTTGTTCATACCTACCTTTGTTCTCTGTTTGACTAATTTCCCCTGATCAAGCCTTTTCTAACATTCCAAGTTACAAAAAAATAAAAGTATGTATGATACGTGCTGATATTTATATTTGGAACAAGACTCCAATATTGTATCGTATCAGAAATGGAAAAAGTTGTATGGGGACACGCCTACTCAACACACTATAAAAGATACTATTTAGATTATTCTAATCAAAGCATCCTGTAGTGAAAGTGTTGTCGTCATGGTGGTCTTTAGGGCGTGGATCCCTGCAGACAACATCCAGGACATCAAGGTGAGCGTGCAGCAGCTGCAGGTGAAGCGTAGCAGTGGGTGGAAGAAAGCCTGCGACGAGCTGGAGGTCTACCAGCGCTTCCTGAAGGAGGGTCGCTTCTGGAAAACCAAGATTGAAGATGCCGGCCAACCGAGCCAGCGGAAGGCGTCGCAGAACGAGAGCGACGGTGGCGGGAGGACGGAGCAGCCGGAGCGAAACGACGAGGCCGAGTCCAGCATCTCGTCCACCAGCAACGAGCAGGTTCGACAGGTCAGTGGAACACTTCGGATATTTATTGGGTAAAGTACCCAGCATGCCTTGCGGGCATTTTGTAAATATCAGTTAAAATGTGTGTTGCTACCCACACAGAAAGGTGGTTCATTGTTGTTGTTGTGTGTTGCACCTTTCTTAACCTTCCTGCAAGATGAAGATTGACTATACACACTTACCCTTAGGACCCAACTGTGACCCACTCATAAAAGTGTCTTCAGTCAGCATTACATTTTTTTTTTTTACTCTCAGCGCTTGAAATCTTTTAACAACTTCTAAGCTATCTATTGATTTTAGGATTTTATTATTTTTATGTGTTTTGTTTTATGTTTTTATTGGTTTTTTTATACCCTAACTGCCCAAGATCTTTTATCTAGCTTTCCAGTGGCTTATGGCGTTTGATCTTATTTAGCTCCTTAAAGTGCAAAAAGAATTACCGGTATGTATCATTGTCTTCTAACACCATCTGGTGGATAAGGGGTGCAATTACATCAAAACAAATATTGTTTTCCATTCAGCAAGAATTTAATTCATTCGGTTTCCATGGGAAAAGCATGGTAATACACCAGGATCCGGGTCATTTATAGTAGTAATCAATTGGGGCTGAAACAAGTCTTTAATGTAAGGGTGTATACCATATTTTATCTCCTATTCTAACAACATTGCGATTTTAAAGCCAAACATTTTTTTAGACTATATGGATAAATTTCGGGCCTCTTACCTTCAAACTGAACCATCAGTCACATAAGGAACACTTGAAATTACCATTTTGGGCCACAGTGTCGCACAAAGATTAAAGGAGAACTGCACTTTTAGGAATTTTGCCTATCTTTCAAAATCTCTATGTAAGACAAGAACACATATGTCTTTGTTTCTTTTAAACATTCTAACTTGTAATATACGACAAGTATGAGGTAGTGAACAATGACGCTAATGGGAGTCATTTATTGCTCCAAGAAAGCCATCTAAAAAATATCCCAAAACTGCCAACAACACTCCTTTTACATGTCGTGACCTGAATATTAGCAAAGTATTAGCGGTATTGTTATTAAAAGAGCTAACGCATTGATCACACAGAGGTAACTAGCTTATGATGCTATATTGACATAGTGAGCCGATGAGCTGCTGCATCACATCTGAGCAGGTAAGGTTGTGGCCATATATCCTACTCAGTGGCTTAGTGGTTAGAGTGTCTGCCCTGAGATCGGTAGGTTGTGTGTTCAAACCCCGGCCGAGTCATACCAAAGACTATAAAAATGGGACCCATTACCTCCCTGCTTGGCACTCAGCATCAAGGGTTGGAATTGGGGGTTAAATCACCAATAATGATCCCCCTGCTCCCCTCACTTCCCAGGGGGTGGTCAAGGGGATTGGTCAAATGCAGAGGACACATTTCACCACACCTAGTGTGTGTGTGACAATCAGTGTTGGGTTAGTTACTGAAAACCAGTAACTAGTTACAGTTACTAGTTACTTTATTTCAAAAGTAACTCAGTTACTAACTCAGTTACTTAAACCAAAAAGTAATGCGTTACTGTGAAAAGTAACTATTTAGTTACTTATATTTTTTTTTAAGGCCCCATTTAATGCCCTTTTAGCCTTCATTTTAGTACTGTTATTGCACTGGAGAATAATGCAATCTGTTGATCAACTTGACATGCATTTGCATCACTGAACTCTGCTAAGCAATGTGGTCTACATACAACACACAAAGACAAAGATATGTTTTAAAGGGCCAATTTGTTTCAGACCAGAACAAATTGACAAAACTATTTTAAATAGCTGCAACTTAACATACATAAGTAACAAACAGCATAATAACAACATAGCTGTAAAACAAGAAAGGCACACACTACATACATAAAGCCTAACCAGGCGTTTTTTTATCTCAAGGAATTCTGAAATAAAATCATGTCTGAAGCCCAGAACACTCTACACATTTCCCCACTTAGTTTAGAGAAAAGGAGATATTAGCCTGGCCCACTAGTATCCCTCCTTAGGTTTGTGAACTTTATAGTCTAAACATTTAGAGTGATGTGATAATCAAACACTCTAAAAGTCTAAAATGAAAGAGTATATAAGAGAATTGACAGAGTGTGTGTACCTTCAGTGTGCAGTGCCTCATTAAAATCCAGCCGCTGTTGGAGGTGGAGGTGAAGTGTGTGTCTCTTTACTAGCTTCGTCGAAGCATGTTGTTTTTGTAGCTGTTTCACCATATTTGAAACTTACATTCAACTAAAATGTTCTTTTCTTTGTGGTCGATAAAAGAAACGTACTGAAAATATCTCCATTTTAAGAAACTCGGCTTCGGGGTTCGCCATGACGTCTTGATAGTAGACACAGACACGCCCCCTCCCACACACACACACGCACACGCACACACACACGTACACACAGACAGCGCGCGGCGCGCCTCTTTTTTGTCGCCTCTTCAGCAGCGCTGCAACACTCAGATCTTCTCAGTTTCTAGCCGATACTACATAAAAAATAACGCAGTAACGCATCATGTAGTAACGGTAACTGAGTTACTGAATATAAAAAATAACGCGTTAGATTACTAGTTACCGCCGATAGTAACGGCGTTACAGTAACGCGTTACTTTGTAACGCGTTAGTCCCAACACTGGTGACAATCATTGGTACTTTAACTTAACTTTAACTTAATATTTCGAGAAGTTTAACTTAGACCCAGAAATGGTGAGAAAGACACAAAAATCCTTTGTGCCCACCTTTTTTTTTTAACCTATGTGAGGTTTATGATTAATTCTTCATCTAAACGGGAAGCTATGAACATCCCATCAGTCGGCATCTCAGTGAGAGTAGACATTGTAATTATTTGATTATGTTCATAATTTGTATTTCTTGTTTAGTGTAACCTATATGTGCTACAAATCAATGCAATATATACAGTGGGGCAAAAAAGTATTTAGTCAGCCACCGATTGTGCAAGTTCTCCCACTTAAAATGATGACAGAGGTCTGTAATTTTCATCATAGGTACACTTCAACTGTGAGAGACAGAATGTGAAAAAAAAATCCAGGAATTCACATTGTAGGATTTTTAAAGAATTTATTTGTAAATGATGGTGGAAAATAAGTATTTGGTCACTTCAAACAAGGAAGATCTCTGGCTCTCACAGACCTGTAACTTCTTCTTTAAGAAGCTCTTCTGTCCTCCACTCGTTACCTGTATTAATGGCACCTGTTTGAACTCGTTATCTGTATAAAAGACACCTATCCACAGCCTCAAACAGTCAGACTCCAAACTCCACTATGGCCAAGACCAAAGAGCTGTCGAAGGACACCAGGAAAACAATTGTAGAACTGCACCGGACTGTGAAGAGTGAATCTACAATAGGCAAGCAGCTTTGTGTGAAAAAAATCAACTGTGGGAGCAATTATCAGAAAATGGAAGACATACAAGACCACTGATAATCTCCCTCGATCTGGGGCTCCATGCAAGATCTCATCCCGTGGGGTCAAAATGATCATGAGAACGGTGAGCAAAAATCCCAGAACCACATGTGGGGACCTGGTGAATGACCTGCAGAGAGCTGGGACCAAAGTAACAAAGGTTACCATCAGTAACACACTACGCCGACAGGGGATCAAATCCTGCAGTGCCAGACGTGTCCCCCTGCTTAAGCCAGTGCATGTCCAGGCCCGTCTGAAGTTTGCCAGAGAGCACATGGATGATACAGCAGAGGATTGGGAGAATGTCATGTGGTCAGATGAAACAAAAATAGAACTTTTTGGTATAAACTCAACTCGTCGTGTTTGGAGGAAGAAGAATACTGAGTTGCATCCCAAGAACACCATACCTACTGTGAAGCATGGGGGTGGAAACATCATGCTTTGGGGCTGTTTTTCTGCTAAGGGGACAGGACGACTGATCCGTGTTAAGGATAGAATGAATGGAGCCATGTATCGTGAGATTTTGAGCCAAAACCTCCTTCCATCAGTGAGAGCTTTGAAGATGAAACGTGTCTGGGTCTTCCAGCATGACAATGATCCCAAACACACCGCCCAGGCAACGAAGGAGTGGCTCCGTAAGAAGCATTTGAAAGTCCTGAAGTGGCCTAGCCAGTCTCCAGACCTCAACCCCATAGAAAATCTGTGGAGGGAGTTGAAAGTCCGTGTTGCTCGGCGACAGCCCCAAAACATCACTGCTCTCGAGAAGATCTGCATGGAGGAATGGGCCAAAATACCAGCTACTGTGTGTGCAAACCTGGTAAAGACCTATAGTAATCGTTTGACCTCTGTTATTGACAACAAAGGTTATATTACAAAGTATTGAGTTGAATTTTTGTTATTGACCAAATACTTATTTTCCACCATAATTTACAAATAAATTCTTTAAAAATCCTACAATGTGAATTCCTGGATTTTTTTTCACATTCTGTCTCTCACAGTTGAAGTGTACCTATGATGAAAATTACAGACCTCTGTCATAATTTTAAGTGGGAGAACTTGCACAATTGGTGGCTGACTAAATACTTTTTTGCCCCACTGTATATGGGGTGTTATGGGCTAGGAACAGAGACTAGGGTTTCGACTGGGAGAGAGGAGGCAGTTTGGTTGACACCGTGTATTAAAGAATTTGTGATGGACAGCAGATATATACACAACAATGAGTTGAATGGCCATTCAACATGAAAGTAATTTGGAAAACAACACAGTTACTATATACATACCGGTATATACAATTCTAAGTCCATTACTTAGTGTCTCTGGATCTTGTAAAAAGTCTCAGTTCAGACTTAATAAAGTTCTTGAAAAAAAGGATGGCCGCACAGTCCATGTGCTGCAGGTTAAGATGGAAAAATGTAAAGGGTCGGCTCGAGAGCCTTCTACCCGCCAAGACAGAACAGGTGGTGGGGTTCCTGGCTAGAATCCTCCAAGAACGATCCTTGGACTAGATGTTTCTTTTCCTTAGCTCGCCATCAAAAAGAGAAGCCTGGCCTGTGTAAGAGCCAGGACCATTCTTATAAATCCATGTGTACACAAAATATCTTCTTTAAATAACACTAATTGTATTATAAAGTATACAGAATATGTTCTAGTTCTTTCCTCAATATTGTACAATATAAATCAATAAACATGTCAGAATCACAATATGCAATAAAATGCTAAAATAACTATTAGCAGCATAAATATGACCTATACAAAGCAGTCAGTGCACTAAACGTGCTTATTATCAAAACACATTTAAAAGTACATTCAATACACAAATAGTTATCAAAGGTTTAAATCATAAACCTTGTATATGGACGATTGAGAATATGCTACAAAGACTGTTGCAATGAAAACAATCGTAAAAAGATAAATGCTAAAGGTGCTACTTTCATAAATATGGACTCACCAACTCTTCTAGTCACACACAGCTTAATGAGAAAAAACTCCGGCGCTGGTAGTCGGCTGTATAAAGTTACAAATAGGCATTTTAGTTTAGATTCAGTCAGCACAATATTTCAGGTGAAAACGAGAATAAAAACCTACCTCGAGCAGAAATACAACCGGTTTCCCCTCAAGTTCTGTCTACTGGCCACTTCCTGCTACCGGCTTATAAGCACAGCTAATTGGACCGTGGCGGTCACGTGACTAGGAAGTGTGCACAGCGCTCAAAGAGTAATAGGAAGCAAGAGCATACCAGTCACTTCCTGCTACCGGCATATAACCAAAGCTGATTGGACTGTGGCGGTCACGTGACTAGGAAGAGCGCAAAGAGTAAATAGAAAGCAAGATCATACCAGTCACTGCAAAAGGTATGGATTTGACACCTGCGTTACATTAGCACTTAGCAATAGTGCTACTTGCTGGATCTGCTTATCACACAGCTTCTAAAACTTGTAGCTCATCCTCCGTATATTCAGGCTAAAAAATATAAGGCTTTGGATCATTTTTTGTACCAAAGTAGTTGTCGTCGTCTCATGAAGTCTGCCATTATTGGTAGTGTTGTTGAAGGAAACAGAGAACGTTGTGATGCGTCTGTAAAATGAATATGCCGCCATATGCGTAACATGATCAAAATACGTAAATACTTTGTTATTATGAATGTGTCTGTTACTACATTACATATATACCTAGTGTGTATATAAAACGTTGAGAAAGGTTTTGGATGATTTTCAGAGTGCTTCATAGGCAGTATAGCGCAAATTCCATTACCTCCATCATTAGCTGACTTCTGCTGGTTAGAATGCATAAAAAAGTCAAGCATATGTGTTCTTGTCTTACATAATGTTTGTGAGTGATAGACCTAAAAAGTTTAAAAAAAAGTGTAGTTCTACTTAAAACAAGCTAATGGTTCTCTGACGAGTAACGCCATCTACTGTCTGTATTTGTAAGTACAAGTCACTCAGACAGTTCTATAATGTGTTTGTCCGGGAGCCGGATGGCGGCAAATCTATCACATTTTTCTGTGGCATTCCGAATGTATCAGTGTCAGTCCACCACATTAAGTAAATGTATGGGAAGCTCTTCATGGTCACTGAGTTAATGTTCCATGTCTGTGGGTTCAAATGTACGGCCCGCGGGCCGAATCAGGCCCGCGAACAGGCTTTATCCGGCTCGTGTGATGAGTTTGCCAAGTATAGAAATTAACTACTTTTTTTATTTTTTGGAACGAAAGAGACTGCTGTTCTAAATGTGTCCACTGGATGTCACAACAGCAATTCTGTTAGGCAAGCAAACGGTTTATACCGAGGCCAAGCAAGAAGTACACAGTAAAGGGGGACTTTGGCTCCTCCTCCTCGACTCACATGAAACTTAAAACCCGCCTGTCAGGTTCAAACACTGATGACATCTATTAAACAAGACAAGAAGCAAAGAATTAAACAGAGACAGAATTAAATTTGGCTCAATTTGAGGAGAGACGTCTGGGCTGTACTCTTGTACAGTCTGCAGCACGCTCTGGCGAAAGATTGTACGCCACCTCTTTTATTTGGACTTTCCCTGATTACATGGCAACAGCTGTTTCTAAGGGACATGGGTCGTAAACAGCCATCACCTTTGATTACAACAGTTCAAAGAAAAGGTCGTAAAACAGTTCACCGAAAAGATCGTAAAACAGTTCACTGAAAAGGTTGCCTTGAGGGGAGTCAGGCCCTGCTTCCTCACCGCTTTGTAGTTCTTGGGTCACGACAATATCTTTCTGTTAATTACAATACATGAAAGAAACAGAACACCTTCATGTTGCTTCCCATCCTACACAGTGGAGTTTTACAAGCCTTCTGCTTGGTAGGTTCAAAGACAGCTTTTGTCTTCTCGCCGGGAACTCATTTCAACACAGTTTTGTGATAACTTAGATACAATAATTCTGACATTGCCGTTTTCGGTCTTCTGCTTCGAACACATCATCATTTGGCACCCTCGTTGCCCCAAAATATCTCTGTCAAACACGACAAACGTGAACTTAACCCATTTGAATCATTTTTACCTCCGTTTCATACGGTTTGTTGAGTTAGCTCTAGATTGATACGTAGACATGACAAAGGATGTATTTGATATCTGGAAGAGTTTACATGTTGTGTTTTTGTTCAATTCCAGAAACACTGTGACTTAAAGTTTAATCCTGGTTTTGTAGATACACTGATACCAAGTCTAAGCTCATTGTGTTTTTGAAGCTGCACCAATTTCCTCAGAATTTTCAACAAATTTGAAGTGTTTTGTCCAGAGGATTATTTGTACGTTTTCATAATGTGTTTTTCTATTTTTGGCCAAAGTAAAACAACCTGAAGTTGTCTTTATTTTTAAGTTATCATGCCATGATTTTACCATTCCGGCCCACTTGGGAATAGATTTTCCTCCATGCGGCCCCTGAGCTAAATTGAATTGTCTGTCATACATTTATTGAAATGGTTTCTTCCTCCAGATGAAAGGCAGCCATGAGCCGAAAGCCAAGAAAAGTCGTCGAAGTCAACAGGTGGAACCCAAAGAAGAAGCTAGCGTATGTTTGCTTTTTGATCAATCAAGACTAGTCATTGATGATCAATAGTTCTATGGCAGGCCTGGGCAATTATTTTGACTCGGGGGGCCAAATTTAGAGAAAAAAATGTGTCTGGGGGCCGGTATATCTATTTTTAGGAAAACTAATACGAAACCTCACAATAAAGTCTGATTGAATGCTAAAATTTTTATGACAGACCGTCTTAAAAACAGAATGGAATTTTTTATTTTTCTATGAACGATAAAACCCTGAATATTGAGAACATATGAACATCACACCCCCTCTCAATCGACATATTTTACAATCAAGCCAAATGCAACAAAAACAGAGAAATATGAATGCGAAGGGTAAAAAAACAAAAAACATACACTCTGATACATCACTAAGCTTTAGAACTTTGCTGTAAAAATCTCCTTCCGCGTCTGTCCCTGACACCCGGATTTCAGGCTGGCCGCTCTGGAAACACTCTGTGGAAACGCTCCCCACCCACACTGCTTGGTGCCTCGTCCGACCTGCTGTGACGTTGATTACCATAGTAACTAGTAGGGTTGTACAGTATACGGGTATTAGTATACTACCACGATACTAATCAATCAATCAATCAATCAATGTTTATTTATATAGCCCTAAATCACAAGTGTCTCAAAGGGCTGCACAAGCCACAACGACATCCTCGGTATAGCCCACATAAGGGCAAGGAAAAACTCACCCCAGTGGGACGTCGATGTGAATGACTATGAGAAACCTTGGAGAGGACCGCATATGTGGGTAACCCCCCCCCCCTCTAGGGAGACCGAATGCAATGGATGTCGAGTGGGTCTAACATAATATTGTGAGAGCCCAGTCCATAGTGGATCCAGCATAACAGTAAGAGTCCAGTCCACAGTGGGGTCAGCAGGAAACCATCCCGAGCGGAGACGGGTCAGCAGCGCAGAGATGTTCCCAACCGATATACAGGCGAGCGGTCCACCCCGGGTCCCGACCCCGGACAGCCAGCACCCCATCCATGGCCACCGGATCTGTGTGTCTCCCCTTCCACAAGGGATAGGGGGGAGCAGAGGAGAAAAGAAAAGAAACGGCAGATCAACTGGTCTAAAAAAAGGGGGGCTATTCAAAGGCTAGAGTATACAAATGAGTTTTGAGATGGGACTTAAATGTTTCTACTGAGGTAGGATCTCTAACTGTTACCGGGAGGGCATTCCATAGTACTGGAGCCCGAATAGAAAACGCTCTACAGCCCGCAGACTTTTTTTGGGCTCTGGGAATCACTAATAAGCCGGAGTTCTTTGAACGCAGATTTCTTGCCGGGACATATGGTACAATACAATCGACAAGATAGGACGGAGCTAGACCGTGTAGTATTTTATACGTAAGTAGTAAAACCTTAAAGTCGCATCTTAAGTGCACAGGAAGCCAGTGCAGGTGAGCCAGTATAGGCGTAATATGATCAAACTTTCTTGTTCTTGTCAAAAGTCTAGCAGCCGCATTTTGTACCAACTGTAATCTTTTAATGCTAGACATAGGGAGACCCGAAAATAATACGTTACAGTAATCGAGACGAGACGTAACGAACGCATGAATAATGATCTCAGCGTCGCTAGTGGACAAAATGGAACGAATTTTAGCGATATTACGGAGATGAAAGAAGGCCATTTTAGTAACACTCTTAATGTGTGACTCAAAGGAGAGAGTTGGGTCGAAGATAATACCCAGATTATTTACTGAGTCGCTTTGTGTTATTGTTTGGTTGTCAAATGTTAAGGTGGTATTATCAAATAAATGTCGGTGTTTAGCAGGACCGATAATCAGCATTTCCGTTTTCTTAGTGTTGAGTTGCAAGAAGTTAGCGGACATCCATTGTTTAATTTCATTAAGACACGCCTCCAGCTGACTACAATCCGGCGTGTTGGTCAGCTTTAGGGGCATGTAGAGTTGGGTGTCATCAGCATAGCAATGAAAGCTAACACCGTATTTGCGTATGATGTCGCCTAGCGGCAACATGTAAATACTAAAAAGTGCAGGGCCAAGAACCGAACCTTGGGGGACTCCGCACGTTACCTTAACATAGTCCGAGGTCACATTGTTATGGGAGACGCACTGCATCCTGTCAGTAAGATAAGAGTTAAACCACGACAAGGCTAAGTCTGACATACCAATACGTGTTTTGATATGCTCTAATAAAATGTTATGATCGACGGTATCGAAAGCAGCGCTAAGATCAAGAAGCAGCAACATAGATGACGCATCAGAATCCATCGTTAGCAGTAGATCATTAGTCATTTTTGCGAGGGCTGTCTCCGTAGAGTGATTTGCCCTGAAACCGGATTGAAAAGGTTCACAGAGATTGTTAGACATTAAGTGTTCATTTAGCTGCTAATGAATCATATTCGGTACTATACCGCCTCTGAAAAGTACCGGCCCGCCACAACCTAAGATTTTTTGTTAAAATAAAGGCAATAATGCAATTTTTTCTGGTCCCCTTTATTTAGAAAAGTATCGAAAAGTACCGAAATAATATTGGTATCAGGACAACACTAGTCACTAAAATATCATGCAAAAGCGCAGATTCCAACCATTGAAATACGTTGTATAGTTCAAGACTTATGGTAATTTGAAAACATCACTGCTCATCATAATGGCAGCTACAGTTTCCATGTTAAAGATCTAAAAAAGTTATTTGGGAATGTCCGGCAGGCCAGATTGAAAAGCTTAACGGGCCGCATGTGGCCCCCGGGCCTTAATTTGCCCAGGTCTGTTCTATGGCATAGTTGCGTTGGTGAGACCACACCATCTTCAATTCACCATTCTAGAACTTTCTTTTCCCACCAGGACCCGGAACCCGAGATGGAGGCAGTCAGCTCCAGTCAGGAGATCCCCGTGTCGTCGGCGCCACCGCAGCCTGAGAGGCTGTCGGTGTCCACGCAGACCAAGAAGGCCAGCGGGGGGTCGCCTCGCACGCTGCACCGCGGCACGCAAACCGCCTCCGACGGCGCCTGCCAGAACATGTGCCACGAAAAGTACACCAAGGTGTTCAGCGACGTCAAGGAGATGATGAAAGCCGACAACAAGAGGGAGACGGAGCGAGTGGTCCGGGAAGCTCTGGAGAAGGTGACTCCGTGTTTTTTTTCTTACATTTGTAAACAAACGCAGGTTAGCGGAGAAGGAATAACGTGTTCCTCGTGTCGGTCAAGCTGCGGGCGGAAATGGAGGAGGAGAAGCGGCAGGCGGTGGGCAAGGCGGTGGGCGGGGCTCAGGCGGAGATGGACAGGAAGTGCAAGCAGGTGAAGGACAAGTGCAAAGAGGAGCTGGTGGAGGAAGTGAAGAAGCTGGTGAGCCAACACAAACAACTCATCTCGCAGACCAAGAAGAAACAGTGGGTGAGTCAACCAACCTGATGGACCTCTTTCACTATCCGCTCCCCTCCTACTTGTGTGTGTTTGTGTTCTGGCAATGCTTACTTAATGGGGACATCGCTCTGTTTACACAGTCACCTTTAGAAAAAAACAGGTCCCTTAAAGGGAAACCTTTTTAAATGATATAGTCAGATCCATTCTGGCATTATTGTGATTCTGTATGGTATCCATCCTTAGTTAAAACTAATATATTTTTCCAAAAACAAAATCTGGTTTAGTGTTCCTTAGAATGACATTTTCATACAGCATGATTATAAAACATTATTACCTTAAAGTATGATTCACATTCAGAATTTCCCATCCGTCTATATATGGTAGTTGGAGTTGCAGACAACTTCATTACTGCTAAATAGCAGTTTTCAGTAATGTCACAGAAGATGCAGGATTTGCTTTAACATTTAAGTGGTGAAACTTCCTATAAGAGGACAGCTATAGTGCTGTATTCTGAGGATCATGTCATATTTAATTGGAACTTCTTTTTTTTGTAAATGGTCCTCAGTAGTCACGTACAAATGTGTGTGAATTATGCAAGATTATTTAAATTTGGTCCCCATGAACCATATTAACTCTTTTTCCCCAGGGTCCCCAGTAAGAATGATCAGCACATTACTTCATCAATCCAGAGATTTATAGACGTGTATGAGCTAACTTTTTTTTATGCCTCCACAACCTGTAGAAAGGGTGGTCCCCACAAATAATGATCATAAACTTGGTCCCCATTCCAAATGATAACCTGTGTGTGTGTGTGTGTGTGTGTGTGTGTGTGTGTGTGTGTGTGTGTGTGTGTGTGTGTGTGTGTGTGTGTGTGTGTCAGTGTTACAACTGCGAGGAGGAGGCCATGTACCACTGCTGCTGGAACACCTCCTACTGCTCCATCAAGTGTCAGCAGGAGCACTGGCACGCCGACCACAAGCGCACCTGTCGCAGGAAGAGATGAACTAGCCTTACCCTCTCAGCACGCCATTGGATTTTAGCCCCTCCGGTCGTCAGTGACTGCAACACACACACACACACACACACACAAACTGACCTTCTTCCTTTGTGACTCCCATCTTTTAAACATTGTATTATTTTTTTTATTTAAGGTGATTTTTCTGGCGATTTCATTTTCTTAAATGTAGTTTCTGTCACAGAGATGTGTGACAGGATGTTATTTAAGCGTGCAGCATTAACTTCTTTCCTTTTAAAAAAAAAAAAAAAAAAAAACTATTTCAAGGGGATATAAAACACAAAATGTGAAAAAAGACGACAATGAACCGACGACACAGCACCTTTTTTAATCGGATCATTTATTGGGGACAGGGTCGCGAAACAAATCTTAGAATTTATTATTAATGTTTCACTTTATTGTGCATGTTTTCTTTAACTGCACAACGTTGTCATAACAATGTTTTGTTTTTTTAAACATTTGTCTCCATGGTAACACTACAGTACGATAATCACCATGTTAAACCAAATGACAACCTTGATGCTGTTCGTCCATGGCGTCACCAGGTGGCGCCCTAAACCTCTTCAAAGTGTTTCCTCTGTGATGAAGACTGACTGAATAGGACTTTTTTTTTTTTTTAACGTTGTTACCGTAACTCTTCTAATAGGGCCACACCATGACGCAAAAGTCTGCTTTTATTGTGAAGTATGTGTCAAAGCCTTTTCCAAGCCAAGTCAGGATGCTGAGACAGGAGCTGCTATTGGAAGATTTACATAAACGGTCAAGCTTTTTTTTTTTTTTTTTTCGCCTTTTGGCTTCTCTCAGCTTCCTGGAAGTTGTCAACTTCCAACTGTAAATCAGACTTTTCAGGACTAAATGTTGCGGCGTCGGGGGTCTTCAAGGCCGTTGCACTACGTGTAAATAACGTGTCCTGCGTCATGTGTGTACTTCTGTAAATGACGTCACACGTGCTTGCATCAGCCTCTCCTGTTGCTATGACGACCTGCTGCTCTCCTCTTGGTTTCACGTCTCCACTTTGACCTTTCTCTGATGAGTACCTGGTCCTCTTCCACCCGTTATTCCAGCGTGCACGTGCATGAGAAAGACCGCGCCTTTTCAGCATCCTCGCCTTCGTTTGATTGAAGACTTATGCAAAGTGAGCACAAAGTGTTTGTTTGTTTTTTTTTAGTTTTGTAAAGCCGACTGCTCATTGTTATAAAGACTTTGTAGTAATCATAAAGACAAAGTTATACTCGTCACATCTTTCTGTTGCTCTAGCTAGCAATATGTATATAATCTATTCTATGTGCTAACATGGAGCAAATAAATGTATCACCAAGTCTCACTGGTTGCTTGTTGGCCAAATGTCTCCAGTGGAAACAAATAATTCAGAACATTATTTTTAAAGTTGTAATACAATTTTAGAAATAAATACAAATTTCAACACTTTCAGAAAGTAATTAGAAATATTTGAATAAATATAATAATTCAAAACAAAAAACAATCGAACTATAACTTGGCAATTTAAAGTATAAATATCCATCCATCCATCCATCCATCTTCTTCCGCTTATCCGAGGTCGGGTCGCGGGGGCAGCAGCCTAAGCAGGGAAGCCCAGACTGCCCTCTCCCCAGCCACCTCGTCCAGCTCTTCCTGTGGGACCCCGAGGCGTTCCCAGGCCAGCCGGGAGACATAGTCTTCCCAACGTGTCCTGGGTCTTCCCCGCGGCCTCCTACCGGTTGGACGTGCCCTAAACACCTCCCTAGGGAGGCGTTCGGGTGGCATCCTGACCAGATGCCCGAACCACCTCATCTGGCTCCTCTCGATGTGGAGGAGCAGCGGCTTTACTTTGAGCTCCTCCCGGATGACAGAGCCTCTCACCCTATCTCTAAGGGAGAGCCCCGCCACCCGGCAAAGGAAACTCATTTCGGCCGCTTGTACCCGTGATCTTGTCCTTTCGGTCATAACCCAAAGCTCATGACCATAGGTGAGGATGGGAACGTAGATCGACCGGTAAATTGAGAGCTTTGCCTTCCAGCTCAGCTCCTTCTTCACCACAACGGATCGATACAGCGTCCGCATTACTGAAGACGCCGCACCGATCCGCCTGTCGATCTCACGATCCACTCTTCCCTCACTCGTGAACAAGACTCCGAGGTACTTGAACTCCTCCACTTGGGGCAAGATCTCCTCCCCAACCCGGAGATGGCACTCCACCCTTTTCCGTGCGAGAACCATGGACTCGGACTTGGAGGTGCTGATTCTCATCCCAGTCGCTTCACACTCAGCTGCGAACCGATCCAGTGAGAGCTGAAGATCCTGGCCAGATGAAGCCATCAGGACCACATCATCTGCAAAAAGCAGAGACCTAATCCTGCAGCCACCAAACCAGATCCCCTCAACGCCTTGACTGCTCCTAGAAATTCTGTCCATAAAAGTTATGAACAGAATCGGTGACAAAGGGCAGCCTTGGCGGAGTCCAACCCTCACTGGAAACGTGTCCGACTTACTACCGGCAATGCGGACCAAGCTCTGGCACTGATCATACAGAGAGCGGACTGCCACAATCAGACAGTCCGATACCCCATACTCTCTGAGCACTCCCCACAGGACTTCCCGAGGGACACGGTCGAATGCCTTCTCCAAGTCCACAAAACACATGTAGACTGGTTGGGCAAACTCCCATGCACCCTCAAGGACCCTGCCGAGAGTATAGAGCTGGTCCACAGTTCCACGACCAGGACGAAAACCACACTGTTCCTCCTGAATCCGAGGTTCGACTATCCGGCATAGCCTCCTCTCCAGTACACCTGAATAGACCTTACCGGGAAGGCTGAGGAGTGTGATCCCACGATAGTTAGAACACACCCTCCGGTTCCCCTTCTTAAAGAGAGGAACCACCACCCCGGTCTGCCAATCCAGTGGTACCGCCCCCGATGTCCACGCGATGCTGCAGAGTCTTGTCAACCAAGACAGCCCCACAGCATCCAGAGCCTTAAGGAACTCCGGGCGGATCTCATCTATCCCTGGGGCCTTGCCACCGAGGAGCTTTTTAACTACCTCAGCAACCTCAGCCCCAGAAATAGGAGAGCCCACCACAGACTCCCCAAGCACTGCTTCCTCATAGGAAGACGTGTTGGTGGGATTGAGGAGGTCTTCGAAGTATTCCCTCCACCGATCCACAACATCCGCAGTCGAGGTCAGCAAACACCATCCTCACCATACACGGTGTTGATAGTGCACTGCTTCCCCTTCCTGAGGCGGCGGATGGTGGTCCAGAATTGCTTCGAAGCCGTCCGGAAGTCGTTTTCCATGGCCTCACCGAACTCCTCCCATGTCCGAGTTTTTGCCTCTGCGACCGCTGAAGCCGCACACCGCTTGGCCTGTCGGTACCTGTCCGCTGCCTCAGGAGTCCTATGAGCCAAAAGATCCCGATAGGACTCCTTCAGCTTGACGGCATCCCTCACTGCCGGTGTCCAGTATAAATAGAAAATTCAAATTCAAAATAAAATTCCACACTCGAAGAAAGTGTAATTAAAGTTTAGAAAAATAAAAAAATATTCTAAATAAACACAAAAAATAACCTGTAATATTTAAAATAAAAACAAAAAATTCTAAACCAATGTGCTCAAAAAAAAAATTAATACAAAAATAAATAAACCTACACATTAAAAACAATTCACATTTTTTACCAAATGTTAAATAACATTTAAAGAATAAATAAAAATTTCTAAAAAAAAACGCAGTCAAACATTAATAAAATAACATTTACAAAATAAATTCAAAATGAAAACTCCATCCATCCATCCATCCATCCATCCATCCATCTTCTTCCGCTTATCCGAGGTCGGGTCGCGGGGGCAGCAGCCTAAGCAGGGAAGCCCAGACTGCCCTCTCCCCAGCCACCTCGTCCAGCTCTTCCTGTGGGACCCCGAGGTGTTCCCAGGCCAGCCGGGAGACAGTCTTCCCAACGTGTCCTGGGTCTTCCCCGCGGCCTCCTACCGGTCGGACGTGCCCTAAACACCTCCCTAGGGAGGCGTTCGGGTGGCATCCTGACCAGATGCCCGAACCACCTCATCTGGCTCCTCTCGATGTGGAGGAGCAGCGGCTTTACTTTGAGCTCCCCCCGGATGGCAGAGCTTCTCACCCTATCTCTAAGGGAGAGGCCCGCCACCCGGCGGAGGAAACTCATTTCGACCGCTTGTACCCGTGATCTTGTCCTTTCGGTCATAACCCAAAGCTCATGACCATAGGTGAGGATGGGAACGTAGATCGACCGGTAAATTGAGAGCTTTGCCTTCCGGCTTAGCTCCTTCTTCACCACAACGGATCGATACAGCGTCCGCATGAAATCAAAACTTAATAATTATTAAAAACTAATTTCAAAAATTGTTTCACATATTTGCTTTTTGGCAAGCAGAAGGGGTTTTCCTGTAAAACCAAAATTTCTTAAGTAAAAATACATTATTCATATATATATATAATGTAATCAAATGCATAGGCATCATTAGGCAAATCCTTATATTGATATATTCAATTTTACAAGCAGCCATGATTGCGATATGACATCCTTGATTTAAGCAATAGACGTTATTATGGCAATGACAATAAAGGATTGATTGACTGAATGTTTATTTTTTTATTGTCAAAACTGACATTAGTCCAATAAAACGATTTTAACAAAAAAAAAAGGTGAACAAAGTGCTTTTTTCTTTTTCTAAAATAAAATGTGTCAAAATGTCCACATATACTTCTCTAACCTGATTTTTTTTGTGATGTAACAAAGTTGCACTTTTTCCAAAGGAGGCATTTGAAGACTTTAACGTATAGTCATTCCTGTAGTGACCGCTAGAGGTCAGCGAGTGACAAATAGAATGAAACAAACGTGGAAGACTACGAGGCTTGAAGTGTAAAATAATCATATATTTTTTATTTTTCGTAATAAACGTGATTGTTTGAAACATTCTTATAAGTGTCGTCGCTGACTTGCAAAAAGAGGCAAAATAAATTAAATGACTTGTCATTTTTGTACATACTTACATGATAGGTCGAAGGCTGCGGCTGGTCGAGTATGCAAATGAGCGCAGGTTTGTAGGTAAAAAAATAAGAAATGAAGCAGAGGACTTGTATCAAAACCTCTTCCGGGTAAGGAGGCTACAAAAAGGTTTGTTTTGTCGTTGTAAAACAGCAGAAAGCTTTTGGAGCTGACTTTAAACAGAACAAATAAGAAATCCAAGGGGACTTTTTGAATGTTAGAATCACGTTTTTTGGTAAGAAAAGTGGCCTCAAAGTGCAAAAAGAAACCGGGAGTCGCCTGTCAGGCTGAATTCGGGGCTTCAAATTGGCCACTTTTTTTTTTTTTTTACAACCTTTTTTAAAACCGTCCCAAAAAAACATCCATTGTCCATTCGCTTCCACGACAGTCCACAGGGGGGCGCTACATGTTGTAGGCCACGTAGATGGGGTCGAGCTGATCAGCCAGGAATCCGTCGCGCAGGTGCATGCGCTGCTTCTCCCCGCGGGAGTTGATGGGAATGACGCCGATGTCCACCACCACCACCACGCCCACGATCAGGTAGTGCTCCTCCAGGACCACGTTGGTCACCAGCGGCACCAAGTCCAGAGCCTCGTGCTCCGAGCCGTCCAGCTCCACCACCACCACCAGCAGGTTGGTCCACGTGAACACGGCGCTGCGTAAACAATCTGGCTCGTTGGCATTCTAATTGTACGTTTCCTTTAGTGCCCAAATATGGTCACTTCCCTCCCCCTCTGGTAGGATGTAATACTGGGTCTCACCACTCGGTGATGCTCTTGTGCGTCCTGATGACGGAGGTCTCGATGTCGATGGGGTGGTACCTCATCCCTCGGAGCTCCATGGCCTCCTCCAAGGCGCCCACCACGTACAGAGCGTCGTGGCGCTCTGAAGCACAAACAGGAAGTCGCTTAAAGCGTTTACGTAACAAAATAAAAGTCGTTTCCTGACCTCCGTGGGCATCGGTGAGCTCGGTCCTGCGCAGGAAGCCCAGGTATCCCGTTCGAGCCCACACAGTTTGCGTGTCTCCGAAGCTGAGTCGGGAATTGAAGTGGTCCGAGTGCAGCGCCTCGTCGCCGTAGACGCTGAAGTAGCCGCTGGCATTGTGTCCGCTCTGCACCCAAATCTGCGCACGCAATTTTCACCTATAAGCGTTTCTACCCGCGGCATCGCTGACATGTCAGACTTACCTCGCCCAGGTGAGACTCCCCCATTGGTCCCTTGGTCTCCGGGTTGGCGATGATGATGCGAACACCCGGAAGTATCTAATTAAAGAATATCGGTTACTTCTTTTAACACGTTAAAACAAACATGCTCAAAAAATATGAATTGTTAAGAAAATAATTGTATACATTTTAATACAAATTTAGAAAAAAACATCACTCTGAAAATAACAATAATTAAAACAATTATTTAAAAAGTTAAAAATTAATAAATAAATAAATTCAAAAGAATACACAATAAATTATTATAAAAATGTTGTTTTAATTTGAATAACATCAAAGATTGAAAACTAATAAGCTAAAAAAAAAAAAAAAACATTAAATCATTTAATAAAAAATTTAAAAAAATTTAATTTATAAAATGTAAAGAATATATTAAAAATCTCAACACCAACATTCTAAAAAAAATTTACTTTTTGAAGAACTTTTATCAAATTTAAAAAATTATTAGAACATTCAAAACCAACACACTCAATGAATAATCATTTTTCAAATACTTTTAAAAATAAATCCACATTTAAAAAAACAAATTTATTTAACCGACACGTTAGAAAATTAATAAATAATAAATGATGAAACAAATTAAAATAGCATTTAAAGAATAAATGCAAAATTCAAAACATGCTCAAAAAAAGAAAATACAATATTTTCATTAAATTAAATTAAATTAAATTAATAAAATATGCTAAACCATTACTCTGAAAATAACAATTTAAAAAATATGTTAAAAAGTTAAAAGAAAACTTAAAAAAAAAAAATTCAAAAGAATACACAATAAATTATTATAAAAACGTTTTTTTAATTTGAATAACATCAAAAAGATTAAAAACCAATAAGCTAAAAAAAAACTAAAACATTAAATCATTTAATTAAAAAAAAAAATTGTTTTAATTTATAAAATGTCAAGAATAATTTAAAAATCTCAACACCAACATTCTAAAAAAAAAAAAAACTTTTTGAAGAACTTTTATCAAATTAAAAAAATAATTAGAACATTCAAAACCAACACACTCAATGAATAATCATTTTACAAATACTTTTAAAAATAAATCCACATTTAAAAAAACTAATATATTTAACCGACACGTTAAAAAATGAATAAATAATAAATGATGAAACAAATTAAAATAGCATTTAAAGAATAAATGCAAAATTCAAAACATGCTAAAAAAAAAACATACATTTTCATTAAATTAAATAAAAGAAAATTAATAAAATATGCTAAACCATCACTCTGAAAATAACAATAATTTAAAAAATAATTAAAAAGTTAAAAGAACACTTAAAAAATAAATAAATTCAAAAGAATACACAATAAATTATTATAAAAATGTTTTTTTAATTTGAATAACATCAAAAAGATTAAAAAACAATAAGCTAAAAAAACTAAAACATTAAATCATTTAATTAAAAAAATAATTAAATTTTTTTTAATTTATAAAATGTCAAGAATAATTTGAAAATCTCAACACCAACATTCTAAAAAAAATTAACTTTTTGAAGAACTTTTATCAAATTAAAAAAATAATTAGAACATTCAAAACCAACACACTCAATGAATAATCATTTTACAAATACTTTTAAAAATAAATCCACATTTAAAAAAACAAATATATTTAACCAACACATTAAAAAATGAATAAATGATGAAAAAAATTAAAATAGCATTTAAAGAATAAATGCAAAATTCAAAACATGCTCAAAAAAAAATAATATACATTTTCATTAAATGAAATAAAAGAAAAGAAAATTAATAAAATATGTGAAACCAATACAATCAAAACAATTTTAATAATTAAAAAATACATTAGGCTCCTGTACCCCCTGCCACCCTGAAAGTGACAAGTGGTAGAAATGGATGGATGGATGGAAAATAATATTTAAAATATAAATAAAAATTTCAAAACCAACACGCTCAAAAGATAATTATTGAAAAACTAATTTCCAAAATTGAAATCAAATTGAAAAAATCCAAAACCAACAGGCTCACCTTGCCGGACTCCATGAGGGACAGACTGTGAGGTGACCCCCGCTCTACCAGTCGCACCCTGAACAACAACAACACGTCACACACAACCTCTCAAGAAGCGAACATTAGCTCGCGAGCATTAGCTCACCTGTCGTGACGCAGCGCCCTCATGTCGACAAAGACTGTCGTCGGGTCGGGACCAGACGTTCCCTGAGGAACACCCCACAAGATTTAATGCACACAAAAAAACACGACCATTTGTTGTGTTGTCTGTTTACAACTTGCTGGCATATTTTTAAGAGGCACTGATGACATCATCATCATCATCATGTCATGGAGGTGATTCCTCCCCTCGCTCCTCCTCCATTAAACTGCTCTATTGACACTAAGCCACGCCCACAAAAAACAAAAAACTTTTTTTTTTGCTACTTGATTAATTATTTTTGTATCTTTATTTTTTTATTATTACTATTATGTTTAATTGATTATAACCTGCCTGAGTGTTGATGGGAGGGGTTGGTAGAGAGGCGGAGCTTGATGGTGTATCCCTACCTGATTGGCCGACTGTCCCAGCCTGTGTGGCTGTAGCAGCACAAAGAGGAGGAGCAAGGAGGAACGTGAGATATGTTGCCGTGGTAACGCACTAAACAAGGAAGGACAAGGCGACGGAGACAGGTGGCGTTTGTTCTCATGGTGACCAATGGTGAAGAAGGCGGGGACATTAGTGTTGCCATGGATACAAATGAGGCCAGAAAGGCGGGGTATGACATCATAGTGGGAAATGAAGCACAGTTTCCAAGATTATGAAGTAGGCGGGGTCAAGTGTTACGTCGTCATGGTAACAGATGAAACAAGAAACAGGGCGGAGTGGTGTTGATGATGAAAGTGCTGTCATAGTAACAGGCAAAATGTTGTCATGGTTACCGATGACAAAGAAGGTGGCGCCAAGTATGAGATGGATGTCAACGGAAAGGGATCACTTCCTGTGAGCTGGCATGTCATGTGATCAAAGGTCAAAGGTGACACAGACCTGCAGGCAGACGGCCAGGTTGACTCGGCAGCCGAAAGACGTGCTGACGGCCCGGGGGTGGAGTCCCAAGTCTTTGAAAAGTTTGGAGAAGGACTGCGTCAAAGTGGTCCTGGGTCGCTCCTCGGCGACCACCACGCAGGTCCTCACGCGGGACAAGTCCAAGCCCCGGACCTTGGAGACACCACAGGGCAAGGTGAGGTGTGATTGGGGGTCTGGAAGAGGCGTGGACATTTGTGGCGGGGGCGCCGTGATCTTTACCTTAAGGGCGTCGGTCTGCAGGCCCAAACTTTTGGTGCACAGTTCCATGACGCTGTACGAGCAGAACGTGTCTCGGACTTTGTGATGGCTGACGGCCCACAACCACAACGACGGGTTGACCTCCAGCTCGGACGGCGGGATCAGAATGGACTGATGACCCGAGTACACGCTACACACACACACACACAAATTACTTTGTGATACAAAGACACGCCAGGTGTTGTGTATTACTGACACACCTGCAAAGGCACCAGAGGACAAAACCCAGGCCACAGTACGGGTCGAGGCAGATGGCCACCTCCCTGGACGGGTACAGCTCACACTGAAGTTTGATGGAGCGACAGAAGGCACTGGTGGCTGTGTGGGACATCTACACACACACACACACACACACACACACACACACACACACACACACACACTTATTATAAAAAGTCACATGTTTGTAAAGTATATGTGTAAATGTGTATTTTAGCACATTCATACTTGCACTACACCTGTAAGTGTCTATACCAGGGGTCTCAAACTCGTGGCCCCCGAGACGATATTTTGCGGCCCCCACCTTAATATGGGGGTGTAATGTTAGTGCGGCACGCTGGTTTTACATGAATGGCGCTTTACACTGTTGTGTGCGGAGCTGAACGAACCTACCAATCACAGTGGGGCATATGGCTGGGGCGGGACATCGACCGGGCTTGATGCGAGCAGAGAAACATTTCTCAATGGCCTCATTTACACTGCACACCAAATCGGAATTTTTTTTGCCGTCAATTGACACAAACCAGAGGGGGTTTTTTGCCAGTCTAAACGCTCCAAAGTGCTTCCAATCTGATCTTTTGGCATCAGATTCAGGCCACATCAGGAGGTAGACCTGAATTCGATTGGAATCTGATCTTGTCAAAAGTGACTTCAGTGTGAAGTCACTATGACCTGAATGTGATTTTTTTCGTCAGCTTTGGGCGAGCGATGGATATTTCATCACAACATCCGGTTTCGGTTTTTATTTAAGACGACCACATTTTCGGTGCATCACTTGTCAATAGAGATGTCCAATAATGGCTTTTTTGCCGATATCCCGATATTGTCCAACTCTTAATTACAGATTCCGATATCAACCGATACCGATATATACAGTCGTGGAATTAACACATTATTATGCCTAATTTTGTTGCAATGCCCCGCTGGATGCATTAATCAATGTAACAATGTTTTCCAAAATAACTCAACTCTACAATATATTGTAGCGTCCTGGAAGAGTTAGTGCTGCAAGGGGTTCTGGGTATTTGTTCTGTTGTGTTTATGTTGTGTTACGGTGCGGATGTTCTCCCGAAATGTGTTTGTCATTCTTATTTGGTGTGGGTTACCAGTGTGGCGCATATTTGTAACAGTGTTAAAGTTGTTTATACGGCCACCCTCAGTTTGACCTGTATGGCTGTTGACCAAGTTTGCTTTGCATTCACTTGTGTGTGTGAAAAGCCGTAGGTATCATGTGATTGGGCCGGCACGCAAAGGCAGTGCCTTTAAGGTTTATTGGCGCTCTGTGCTTCTCCCTACGTCCGTGTACCACTACGTACAGCGGCGTTTTAAAAAGTCATAAATGTTACTTTTTGAAACCGATACCGATCATTTCCGAACCGATACCGATACCCATAATTTCCGATATTACATTTTAAAGCATTTATCGGCCGATAATATCGGCAGCCCGATATTATCGGACATCTCTACTTGTCAATAGTGCACAAATAATAGTCTACATGTAATATACGAATATATATTTGGATTTGGAAGAAATCTCAATTGTTGAAGGACCGGTGTTGACGTTGTGGCACATTTGCTTACATGTGAGTTGAAAAATAAAGCTCCTCTAGATCCATGCTGATGTCTCCTCTTCTTAACAGCCATGAAAAGATTACAACCCTCCCAAATATATCACACTATATACATCTATCCATCCATCAATTTTCTACCGCTTGTCCCTTTCGGGGTCGCGGGGGGTGCTGGAGCCTATCTCAGTTGCATTCGGGCGGAAGGCGGCGCACACCCTGGACAAGTCGTCCATTCATACATTATATTACTTTCATTTACTTTCACGTAAAAAAACACTCATTTTATTTTATTTTGTAGTAGTAGCGACTTCCCCCCGGTCAACTTCCTTTGCTTTCACTTTATCGAAGTGCGCATGCAAGTGATGTCAAGGCCACATTGGAGCCAGATTGGGGCCCGTGCGTGTTTACATTGGAGTCTGATGAAAGAAAAACAAATTTTACTTGCAGTGAAAACAGATGGAAAAAAATCATATTAAAAAAAACTGATTTAGGTCACTTTGGCCTGCAGTGTAAACGTAGTCACTGAGTAAAAGTTACAGCAGCGTTGCCATGGAGAGTTTTCTTCCGTGCCTGGCTGGCTGCCTCGTTTCTATTGGGCACACAACTTCCAAAAAAAAGTTATTCAAGTTGCTACCCAGCGGGACATTATACGTATATTTCGTGGTTTACTCTGGTGGATCCCAAAATGCACCGATGACAAGAGCGGTGAGTGTGACAAGAACTTTATTGTCCACGTTGTCAATGATTAAAAAACTACGGTGCCAATAGACAAAAAGGCACTGCAAAAAAATGCTGAGGCACAAAATCACAAAACACGATGAAAAGGCAAACGGGTAGGAAGGCGCAGGACAGACTGGTCTTTACCAAGCCGGGGACGTGAAGCGGAGCGTGCGGCATCAAACAATAACCAGCAATAAACAACTGATGGGAATAAATAGGTAGGGTTGATTAGAATCAGCTGTGGGTGTCCCGCAGGTCCGCCTCCACACAAAAACATAAGCAGCCACTACATTAAAGACAACAGGAAAAATCCCAAAACAATACAACTGACTCAACTTGTGTCACAGCGAGTGTGACACGTATATACTGTATGTCCCTCCTTGACAAATGTCATCAAAGTGATGCGGGATAAAAGAAAAGTAAAGAACTCAATGTAACCTAATGTAGTCTGCAGTCACATAGCGACACCGATCCTTTGGCAAAAACAGTCCCCGATATCGGGACCAATTATAGGTTCACACCATAGGGGCCGATCTACATTCGCTACACCTCCCTGATACTGAAGTACATGTCAAACTACTTCCATAACGTAAATGACCGCCATAACCACAACACCAGGGGGAGCTCCAAAAACCACGTTAAACCCAGATTCCGATCTAACAAAAGTCTTAACTCATTCTCCTTATATGCCACATCAATGTGGAATGCACTCCCAACAGGTGTAAAAGAAAGTGCATCTCTATCCTCCTTCAAAACCTCACTAAAAGAACACCTCCAGGCAACTACAACCCTAGACTAACACCCTCTCCCCACCACATCCCACCTCCCCGGATTGTAAATAATCAAATGTAAATAATCAAATGTATATACTTGTTCTTATGCTTTCTGAGCTCACTGTGTTCACTGCTCGCTGTACATATCCTACCAAGTCAGACCTACACTGTTTCAATGTCCATTTCTCAGATGATACAATTGTTGATGACTGAAGTGCTGATATCAACCAAACCTAACCCCCCCACCCCCACCCCAACCCCTCCACATCCCACCCCCCGGATTGTAAATATTGTAATCAATTCAATGTATATACTCTGATGATTAACTTGTGTGATGACTGTATTATGTTGATAGTATATATTTGTACCATGAATTGATTAAGTTAAGATAAGTTGAAAAACTTATTCGGGTGTTACCTTTTAGTGGTCAGCTGTACGGAATATGTACTGTACTGTGCAATCTACTAATAAAAGTCTCAATCAATCAATCAAAGGATGTTCGGACGGCCGGTAAAACTGACGCTACTTTTATGAGCATGCGCAGTTTTTGCTCAGTGACATATAAATTTCACGTGGGTTGGCGCCTATGGGTCACACCGTTATTTGGGTGTCAGTAATTTATATTTGCATCACACTATTCGCATTGTGTTTGCATTGCCTCACACGATGAACACCACATATATTTTTATTTGATTTCAAGGGTTCAAGGTACAACAACGACAGCACAGTTTCATTTCTGCTTCTTTTTTGAGTAACAGCACGGCGGATAACACTCCGGGAGCAGTCGCCTTTTCGCGCTCGCAATCCCGGTACTTTCTACCATCTCTGTTCATGTCATCATACAGACATGGACATCGAGCACAAAAAAAGAAACTGCTTCCCAGCTATTATCCGCCGACTGCCGTGCTGCTGAACAGGAAAAGCGGAAATGACGCAGATTGTGGAAATGGCAGCACGGTGGTACAGGGGTTAGTGCATGTACCTCACAATACGGAGGTCCTGAGTAGTCCTGGGTTCGATCCTGCGCTCGGGAGTTTGCATGTTCTCCCCGTGACTGCGTGGGTTCCCTCCGGGTACCCAAAAACATGCACCTGGGGATAGGTTGATTGGCAACACTAAATGGTCCCTAGTGTGTGAATGTGAGTGTGAATGTTGTCTGTCTATTTGTGTTAGCCCTGCGATGAGGTGGCAACTTGTCCAGGGTGTACCCCGCCTTCTGCCCGAATGCAGCTGAGATAGGCTCCAGCACCCCCCGCAACCCCAAAAAAGGGACAAGCTGTAGAATGGATGGATTGCGGAAATGACGTTTTCCGTGCATCGAGACGTTCTCCATGCGTTGGCTAAACACGACAGTGACACCAAGCGGAATTAAAATACACTCCACATCCCCAAACATCTATTTACTTATTCTATTATTATTTATTAATTTGTTTATTTATTTTTCATCTCATTATTTTTTTTTTTAACAAAGCTTTTCTTGTGGGATAGCTGATGCAGCCCAGCCTCACTCAGACTCCGCCCCCCGCGGCCCGCAAGTAAATTGAGTTTGAGACCCCTGGTCTTTGCAACAAGTGTGTGTGTGTGTGTGTGTGTGTGTGTGTGTGTGTGTGTGTGTGTGTGTGTGTGTGTGTGTGTGTGTGTGTGTGTGTGTGTGTTGGGTATACTTTGACTCCAGCTAGCATGCCAGTGGTGGACACACTAAAATCCAGGTATGCTAGCGTGTCAGGGCTGGAAGGTTTAAAGAGCACAGGGACTTTCTTCTTTGGCAGATCATCTAAAAAAAACACAACAAACAGATTAACATGAAGTCTGCATGTTGATGTGCTTTTTTCTTTTTTCTTTTTTTTTTACACGTTAGGTCGTTTGCATCTTAGGATGTTACCTGTCTCCAGGACAGGCGGCCATGTTCGCACGTCCACCGCAGCCGACGCTTCTTTTGACCTGAGCAGCTTGGATATAGCCTGTGTGGTCATCACGCACACGGAACGACTCACCTGCGCAACAACACAACAATACACAGTCATGTTTAGTAGTGACAGAGCCAATATGATCAAATTGCAGAATCATAATTAGTCGACATAACTGATAATAAAAACTTGTCGACAGAGATTTGTTATTGTCGATGCGTTGCTTAATCTATTTTCACAAGAGAGAATGTTCCACAAAAATGGTTAAGCAGGCTGCCGACTTTTAATATTGAGCATGGGTGGATCGATCTACATACCCATAGTATCCATTCTTAGTATAATATCAGTATATTATCAATGCTAGCATGATGACATTGATATTTTTCTTATTGTTACTACAAAATAATTGTAAAGATGAACAGATTTGTAATCCCGCTAGAAAGATGTACAATGAGATAAAAGATTGTAGAAATATATTCCAATTGAAAAAAATACATAAAGACAGAACAATAACATCATATGGACAGCCGTAAGTGTTTACATTTTGCTTTATATTTATTATTTTACTTATTTTTTTGTCTGGTTTTGTATTTGTTTTGTGTCATCCCGTGAGGTGTATATTATTTTTTGTTCGGTTTGTACTTCATTAAGTTTTTGCACTTGTTTTTTTGTGTGTGTTTTTTGTTTGTTTTCATTATATTTGGATGTATTTGGTTGGTTTGTATGCTTGTGAATCTGGGCTATCTATTAACTACTTATTATGTTGAAGGGGGCAGGAAATATAAGATTTTCTTCATCCTGTTCCTTCTCAAGCATATGTGTTTTGTTGTTAGAGTTGAATTGTCTATTGTTTAAAAATGCACATCAATGAAGGAGATAAAAAATGAATGAATGAATGTTTCGGCATCGAGTACTTGCCTCAGGCCGCCTGCCTGCGAGAGGAAATGAATGATGAGAGGTATAGCAGATCAGTTTCGCTTAACAAGTAGTTGGCTAGTTTTTGTAGAGAACGGGGACTAACGTTTATTAATCATTGGCCCTCTTTCTTGGGCAAACCAGGCCTGCTGAGAAGGGATTGCCTTCACCTTAACCAGGAAGGCGCCATCTTTCTTGCTAGGAACATAGATTACTGGTTGAGTCACACTCGACTAACTACACTAGGGCAAGCTCGGACACAGGCAATTACAGTGTCTGTCAGCCCGGGTGAAGAGTCAGTAAAGCTAGAACTAACCAGCGCCAGGCTGGAGAATTCCTGCCAAATTCTCGTAGAATATTACATGACTCACATAATGTTTTTTTCTGTAGTGACTGTGCGAGAGGTGGACATGCATTCTACTGAGGTGGCAAATTATGAAGCGTTAACTCAATCGCAGCACTTTTCGGATGTTTTTACAGCGCTTTATAGGCGTTTATTTCTGTGTTTGAATGCATAAAAAAGAAAATCTCATGTGTGCTTGTCTCACATAAAAACTTAGAATGATGGGCAAACTTCCCAAAAAAAGTGCAGTTCTCCTTTAGTCTTTATTCATTTTTCACTGTGAAAATACACTTTTTGTAGTAAATTAGGTCCTCAGTAATTTAATTATTTAGTAATTACATTTGAATATTCGCTTAATAATCATAAAAAAAATAAAAATCTAGTGGACTAATGGAAAAATAATCGTTCACTAGTTGACTAATCAAAAAAACAATCGTTGACTAATCCCCCCCAAAATTATGCTGACTAGTCCAAAAAATAATTGTTGACTAGTCGACTAATTAAAATAAATTACGGTATGCTGACTAGTCGATTTATCAAAAAATAAATCTGTGACTGGTCAACTTTTTAAAATTGTTTTGCTGACTTGTCAACTAATCGAGTTGAGTTGAGTTGAGTTTAAGTTTATTTCGAACATGCAAGCATACAACATGATACATCACAATTTCCAGTTTCTCTTTTCAACATGTTCGAAAAGGAGTAGGAAGAAGCAGAGCTTATTTAATCCTACCACTTTTCTTTTACATAACAGTTGCTAAAACTTTTGTTCACTTCCTGTTCTCAATTTATTCACAATATACTCCATAAGTAATCACAATAAAAAATAAATAAATAAATAATTGGTGAAGTAAGTTATATTTCATATGATGAGATGAGTAAAATTATTTTGAGAATGAATGAATGGATGGATGAAATACATTTAGAATGTTTATCATGGTTCTTCTTCTTTGTACTTTGTAAACACTTTAAGTTTGAAGAGTTTCTTAAAGTGGATCATATTAGTACATTGTTTGATTGCTTTGCTTAATCCATTCCATAATTTAATTCCACATACTGGTATACTGAAGGTCTTAAGTGTTGTACGTGCATACAAATGTTTTAAATTCCATTTTTCTCTAAGATTATATTTCTCCTCTTTTTTTGAGAAGAATTGTTGTATATTCTTGGGTAGCAGGTTATAGTTTGCTTTGTGTATAATTTTAGATGTTTGCAAATTCACTATGTCGTGGAATTTCAGTATCCTTGATTTAATAAATAAAGGGTTTGTATGTTCTCTATATCCAACATTATGTATTATTCTAACTGATCTTTTTTGTAACACCGTTAATGAATGAAGTGTACTTTTGTAGTTATTTCCCCATATTTCTACACAATAACTCAGATATGGAAACACTAATCGAAAAAATAATCATTGACTAGTTAACTAATCAAACAAATTATGCTGACTAGTCAACCAATCGAAAAATAATCGCTGAATAGTCGACAAATCATAAAAATAATTTAAAAAAATCGCTGATTAGTCGTCTCATGGAAAAAATTAGCGTTGACAAGTCAACAATTAAAATAATCATTAATTGCAGCCCTAATACATACAGCCTAATACACTATATGTAGTGCTAACTTTTTATTAGGTGTAGTATTTATACATGGATTTAGGCAGTACTACCACATGATAAGTACTACTAGAAAAATACAACTATTTGTTAACAATAATCATGAGAGTGTTTACCTCCACAATCATCTTGACAGTGGGCAGCGTGGTGGACATGTTCTGAGGGTGAGGAGGTCGGACCGTGACGGGCACACAGCCGGCATACAGGCTGCCGTAAAACGCCACGATGAGGTCGATACCTGCAGAAAGATCAAGGTGTGATGAAGCAAAAATGCGCAAAAAAAACCACACCGTGTGTGCGTGCGTGTGTTTGTGTACCTGGGGGGTAAACCAATGCAACATGATCTCCGTCCTGCAGGTGTCCTCGTTCAGCCAAAATGGCAGCTATCTTCTCTGCTCGCTTGTGGAGTTGCATGCACGTCACTGAGCTGGCTGTCGTACCCTGCACGTCGCACACATGCCCACACACAGGCACACACAAACATTAGCAAAAATGTAGCATTTCAAAGCATCCTCCATCATGTGTACTAACCCTTGAGTTGAGCAGCGTGAAGAGGACGTGCTCAGGTGTGCTCTGTGCTCGCCACTGTAACACCTCAGACAGGAAGAGGAACTGCAACACAATGACGACACAAACACTAACACACATTGCTGCACAACGCTGTTTGATTGTGTGAAATCTATAGTTGAGTCATCACATACTGAGGCCTAATGAAGTGCACTAATGGGCTGCAACTAGCAGAGGTGCTCTTGATTCCCTCTCAACAACTTTGTTGTAAAAAAACGAGGTTAGCTTAGCAGCTAATGGAACAAAAATTGACAAGTGCGTGAGAAATTTGTTCAAAGATAACCATGAAAAAACACTGTAGTAAAGTGGTACCTCAACTTAAGAGTATTTTTGAGATGAGTTGTCTCTTGGCTAATTGCTATACTCTAAATTGCAAACAAAAATTTAAATTAGAAGCATCATTAAAATTAAATTCATAAAAATTTTGAAAAGCTGCTGATGGTGTGTTTGACAGGGAAGCAGCTGGAAGGAGATACTGTAGAAGTCCACTCTCCAAAGTAAATGCTGTACATTATTATTACATTACTTCATAAAACTATTGTAGTTGTTTGTACTACATTATTATATATATATATATATATATATATATATATATATATATATATATATATATATATATATATATATATATATAAATAATATGTATACATAATATATATACATGCATATATATACAATTACATATAATATATATTATATATATATATATACATACACACACGCGCATCCATCCATCCATCCATTTTTTTTCCGCTTGTCCCTTTCGGGGTCGCGGGGCACATATACACACATGTGTATATATATACATATATATATATATATATATATATATATATATATGTGTGTGTGTGTATATGCGACCCCGAACATATACATATATATATATATATATATATATATATATATATATATATATACACACAAGTTTGTTTTTCCTTTTATAAGACATGTTACATGTTAAAATTATGTTTTTTTGAGGGCAAGCACCAATTATATTGATTTTAATTCATTTCAGTGAGAGATGTTGATTTGAGATATAAGTGTGTTGAGTTAGGAGCTCTGTCACATAAGCAATTAAGATCGTAAGTTGAGGTACTGCTGTGTTTCTAAAAGGGCTGCAAGTAATGATTATTTTGATAGTCAATTAGTCAACGATTATCTTGATGACTAGTCAGATAATACGGCGTACACATATTTAATAGCACTATTTTTTCCATCGAAAACAAAGATGACTAATTCATTCATAAACATGTATTTTTACTGTAATTGTGCTGCTCATTCAGCTGTTACAAATATTTAAATGACAAATAAAATGTGCATTTAAAAAAAGGAAAGGCAAAGTGCTAAATAACAAAACAATTAACCTATGTAAAAAAAAACAGTTAAAATAGCAGCAATAAAAAACAACAAAACACAAAATCTAACGTCCTCAAAAAGAAAAGCATTTTGTGATGTTTAAAAAGCTGCACACTGGTCTATTGACTATTGACTTGGCAGTTTTAGCACTCTAATAGACTCAATTTGTTGAATTGAATATATTTGATTAAATCCTTAATGATAAATGTATGCACTATCCTGTTACATCTCACATTCTATATTGTGTTTTGGAAAAAGGTTGTCATGAACGTTACGTAATTCGTAAAAAAAATAATAATACAAAAGAAAACACATTTGTATGCATATGTAAATGTATTCAGTTGTAAACATTCATTCACTTTCTTCTTTCCTTCATTCCTTCAAATTTACTGCTGCCGATATTTTTTTCTATATTTCTATTGTATTATTTTCAGAATGTGTTTGTTCTATTTTTGGCCAAAGTAAGACAAAGAAAACAATCTGAATTTGTCTTTATTTTTTATTTTTAATGCCATGATTTTAATAGTCCGGCCCGCGTGTGCACAGATTTTCCTCCATGCGGCCCTTGAGCTAAAATGAGTTTGACACCCTTGCCCTAGCGGATGTTCATGTTCTCTTCCAGGCCAGTAGGTGGTAGTAATGCACACACAAAGTGGAGGACATGATGATTTGTGGATCAAGAACAGGAGGAACATTCCGGAGGATGATAATAAAGACTGACAGTACACACACACACACCCACAGTCCTTACCTGGTCATTGTCTTCAACCTGAGTTAAATCTCTCCCACTGGCCTGAGCAATCCTCTTCCCAGACACCAGATTCCCCACCATCACAGAGGCGGGGCCAATCTCTGAAGAGGAGAAGGAGGAGGATGAAGACATTCCAAGCGTCAGCTCGGCGGCAGTGATGTCACATGATCCTCACCTGGTTGTTTCTGTCGAGGCTTGGGCAGGTTGGTGACGCAGGTGTGAGGACACATGAGAACGTTGCAGGGGTGCAGCGCTCCCTCCAGGAAGAGCTGCTTGCTCTCAGACAGGTGGATGCCCCCCAGCGGCGTCTTTGGCAGCGTGTTGGACGGAACCAGGACCAGACAGTACACACCCACCTGGTGGATGCCGTCGATCGCCTGCAGGGTCAGATCCATGTTGGCGGAAGTCATGAGATAAGGTGTGTGTGTGTGTGTGTGTGTGTGTGTGTGTGTGTGTGTGTGTGTGTGTGTGTGTGTGTGTGTGTGTGTGTGTGTGTTCTGGCAATGCGGACTTATTGGGGACGTCTTTCTGTTTACAAAGTCGCTTTAGGGGACGTTTGACGTTATGGGGACCAAAATAAAGGTCCCCTGAAGGGAAACCTGTTTACAAAATCACTGTAGGGGATTTGTTTTGGGGACTTTTGCAAACTTTTCCAACTTTTCTTCCCCACTCACAGTGCGATTTTGCTGGGTGCGTTTTGGACATGTCGGGGGAACCCCCGGACTCGGGTGGAACGCGGCGGGACTTGTGGGACTCGAACCTGGGTGTCATTTGTGATCATTTTGTGGGCTTTAGCCAACTTCTTCAAATTTTCTCCCCCACTCACAGTGTGACTTTGCTGGGTGCGTTTTGGACATGTTTGGCACCCCTGGACTCGCGTGGCCGGCTGCAAAAGGTCCCCTGAAGGGGAATTTTCGCCCCCCCCCCCCCCCCCCCCCCCCCCCCCCCTCCCCCTGTGACCATGCTGGGTGCATTTTGGGCATGTTGGGCACCCCAGGACTCGCGTGGCCGGCTGCGGGACTTGTGGTACTCAAACCTGGGTTTTTTTTTTTTTTACATGTTGGCCGCGTTAGGGACATTTGCCCTGCTAGCCTACCAGTATAGGTGTGTGTGTGTGTGTGTGTTTGTGTGCACCTGTAGGACTCGGCTCATCCACTGGAAGCTGTCCTCCTCTGAGGAGTCAGGACGCTGCTCAGCAACAACCACGATCCTTTCATCATGGAGGACCTCGATGGAGAACACTGCTATCCTGTCACACACACACACACGCACACGCACACGCACACGCACACGCACACGCACTGTTACTATGAAAGTGAAACGTTATCGCAAAGAGGTAATATTTGACTTTTATTTCGGCTATATTATTGCTGCTCACCTCCCCCTGTACACAAACTTCATGGGCTCCACAGCGAGCGCCGTGGCGACGATGTCGTCGGCATTGTGGTGGCGCCCCCCCACCACCATCAGCCCCTCCATCTTTCCCGCCACGTAGATGAGCCCGGCGGCACTGATGAAGCCCAGCAGGCCCGTCCTGGTGAAGGGGAACTCGCTGAGGGGAGCGCCGCTGTTGGTCACGGGAACGACCTACAGCGTGAAAAAAACGTCACCATCGTAAGTCGGGGTTTACTTTTTTTTCCAGGATCGGCAATCCTACCTCGAAGGTGTTCTTGGTCATTCCCGTGAGGCCGTAGTAGGTGGTACCCGTGGCCGCCGTGCACACGCACAGCTCGCCGATCTCGTCCGTTTTGCACAACTGAGGAACGCTGTCCAACTTGACCACGCACATCTCAGCTGTGAAATACGTTTATTTAAAAATGTGTGCATATAACCTAACATTATATGGACAAAAATATTGGAACACAGCTTTCACTCAGTAAGAGGCTGACCATGTTCTCCAGCTGTCCCAATACATTTGACCATGTTGCATTTTCTTCACATTAGTTTCGGGATGTCCAAACTTTTACAAATTAAAGAATTGAAGGGCCATTTTGCTACTAAAACAAACTTTTTCATTTGATTGCGAGCTCTTATTGTGAAGGAAGAAATGTAGTGCGTCACCTCCAGGCATGACGTGGCCGACATCCTGCAGCGTGAGCACAGACAGTTTCTCCTCCGAGTCCATTCGGATTACGCCGTGACTCAGACCCTGCATGGACAAGACGCTGCGAGCCGGGGGGCTGCTGCCTTCCTCCAGCGGCCTGCGGGAGGTAAACAAATATTCGATGTGTCCTTGTTTATTTTGTGAGTGGCACATCCTCAAAAAGTCCAATATGTTCTAGGTGAGCGTGTAAATAAAAGTACTTTTATTGTGAAAATCTATTCGACGACTTGTTGATTTGCCCTCTAACATGAAACTTTACGACTTGTACTTTTAAGATGCTATGAAGTGTTTTATGATGTTTATGAAGATTGAAGGTGCTTTACTGGCAAATAAAAGCACTTCATTACTGGCTCAACACACACACACACACACACACACACACACACACACACACACACACACACACACACACACACACACACACACACACACACACACAAACACAAACACATGCAGTGTAGTGAGGCTGATGAAAGATGAGTAAGGTTTAGTGACGTTACAATAAAAACAAGTTTATGGTTGTAAGGGAGCAGTAAATTATTAAATGTGTGTGTGACTAATTCATGCAGGCAGGAGTGTTCAAAATGTGTCATAGGGGGATTTTGCAAAACACAGTTTTCATTCATAAAATCTAATTAATATAATTTATACATTTGTATTCATATAATTAAGTCAACAGAAAAAAAACTATGTTTTTTAGTTGCAAAAAAAGGCAGGTAATAAAACTGTTGATTAAACTACTAATTGCAGTAATAACAGTGTATGCGTGTGTGTGTCCGTGCGCGTGTGTGTACCTCCTGATGGCGACAGTCAGCGCCTCAGGGGAGCTGGCACAGGGACAGATGACTTCTGATTTCAAACCTTTGGTCTGGAACACGTTGAGAAAGGCGTCACATGACGAGATGGACCCTAAGACAGCGGGGGAGAGACACAGAGCAAAAAGGCGGGGCTTAATCAGGCACAGCACGCGTGGTGAGGGACAAGGCATAAGCGTGTGTGTTGGCTCTTACAAGGATTGGCACCGTCGGCCACCACCAACATTCTCAGGGAGCTCAGGTTAACATCCCGCTGGTCCCGATGGGCCACCAGAGCCCAGTGCATGTCACGTGATTTAACGCACGCCACCTTGGCTGCACACAATACATGATCTTAGTCACTGCCGTTGTGTCCTTGGGCAAGACACTTTACCCACCTGCTCCCAGTGCCACCCACACTGGTTTAAATGTAACTTAGATATTGGGTTTCACTATGTAAAGCGCTTTGAGTCACTAGAGAAAAAGCGCTATATAAATATAATTCACTTCACTTCACTTCACATGCAAATAACAGGTCATGTTACAGGTTATGTTACAAAGTATTATTACATGTCATGTTATAAAGTATTATTACATGTCATTTTACAGGTTATGTTACAGGTCATGTTAAAGGTTATGTTACGCAGCATGTTACAGGTCGTGTTACATGTCATGTTACAGATCATGTTACAAAGTATTATTACATGTCATGTTACAGATCATGTTACAAAGTCATGTTGCACATCATGTTTAAGGTCATGTTACACTATGATACAGGTCATGTTAAAGGTTAAGTTACAGGTCATGTTAAAAGTTGTGTTACACGGCATGTTACAGGTTATGTCACAGGCCATGTAACAGGTCATGTTAAAGGTTATAGTACATGCCATGTTACACGCAAAGTTACAGGTAATGTCAAAGGGTATGTTACACGTCATGTTACAGGTTAAGTTACAGATCATGTTAAAAGTTGTGTTACACGGCATGTTACAGGTTATGTAACAGGTCATGTTAAAGGTTATGTTAAAGGTTATAGTACATGCCATGTTACACGCAAAGTTACAGGTAATGTCAAAGGTTATGTTACACGTCATGTTACAGGTCATGTTTCACAGCCGTTATCGGACATCTCTACTCAGAATTGTTATTAATATTGTTACCTTTGAACTGACACACTTTCTGGATCCAGGACAAAGGGTTGACTTTCATGAGGGCGTAAGGAACGCTGATGACGTGCATCATGTTCATCACACTCTGATGGAAACACACATTTATTGACGTGAGCTTACATTCCACACACGTGCGCGTGAGTGTGCGTGTGTTCTCACAGTGAGGACAGCGTGCCAGAGTCCAACATCTTTCTTGAAGTCGAGCACGTTAACGATGATCTCAGCTGGAAGAAGACAAACAAGGTGTGAGCACCATGAGGAGGAAGACCATCGCATAATGTTAGCGTTACCTTCCGTGTACGCGCACGCCTGCGTCAGGGCCTGACAGTGATTTAGCATGGCAACACGGGTCACTGTCACGCCCAGGACGCCGCCATCTTTGCACGTCTTATACTGACACACAAAACATGAAATTAGTTTTTACACATCTTCTTCATTACCAGCATCATCCTCCATACATTTCATGTGTTTAGTTCAGACTAATAAAGTTAACACTCTCGTGTGTTAGTGTTGGTTTTCAACAGCACGGGTGAGACTCCTCCATGTCTGAAAGCATCTTTGAAGGGAAAGATAAATGTTTTGTTTGTGTGATCCCTCCCGCTGCTTCAATTATTCACACTTAGCAGGAGTTGTTGCTCACACGTTCACAGTCTGCTAATGTAAAAACAACTAATTGGTCAAATTCTGTTTCTCCTCTCACACTAATCCTAAGGGTCGCACAGCAGGTGTTCATAAGTGTTACATCTTTTATCATAGAAGATAAAAAGACACTTGCGCGGTGACAGTGTCTTTTTTTGACTCAGAAGGACATTAAAGGTGCTTGAAAAAAAAACACAAGATTGACAAACTGACAGTGGTTGTCCATCACGTGTATTACCTCAATGTACGCCGTGTCGTGGCTGGCGTCCTTGATGTGAGGGAACCAGTCTCGCGGGGGTTTGGACAAGTGTTTGGACTCGGTGACGATCCAGAGCAGCTTGGGCCAGCCTGGACGTGCAGGGACAATAATCAAACACACCCGGCGACATTATACAAACACTGACCAATAGCGCGTCAGTGAGAAGGAAAAAGGACATTTGTTAATGCACAAAAACAAACACACATGTGAGTTTAATGACTTGACAGCATGGAGATCAATACGCACACACACACTCACAAACACGCACACACAAGCACACACACAGTGAAGCTTCATTTGTTGGTGCATTACTGAGAGAGAGGCTAACAGCTGTTATTAATCTGTAAGATGATATCTTTACTTTCTTATTGCCCGCATTGATTTGCATCATTTCCTGTATCTCACAGACACACTGAAAATTATTTGCCACTTGCCATGATTAAAATGTCATTTCTAGAAATGTCCCCAGTTTTAAGAGGTATTTGTTTATTTTTAGTCAGGGACAAGCGGTGGAAAATGGATGGATGGATGGATGGATGGCTAATCTAAATTCCAGCATAAATAATTCAATTTTGTCCATTCTAGTTTTAAAAATGTAAAAATGATTTGAGACTATTCAAATAATTACATTTGGGTTTTCCGCAAGTATAAAATCTTGTTTAAAGATTCTGCAATATCCCCAAGATGCTTCATTTAAGAATTGCAAGTTGAATCATGCTTGTCTTCAGGATAAAATACTTAATTTGCATTTTAAAAGTCCTGCTAATTTCTAGATACACAGATCTTAATTTAGTATGTCTTATCAAGTAAGATTAACTTGCTTCATTGGCGAACAATTTCACTAGTTTTCAATATTTTTTTCCTAAAATCTAGTCTTTTTACTTTATATTTCAGCACATCGTTTTTGCAGTGCACACACGCAAAACCCTTAATTCAGAGTGCCCCGAGCCGATATTGATATTTGATATTGATCCGATATCAGGAAAAGCAGTCCAGCAGCGCGTTTACTTGTGCAAAGCTGGACAGTCAACGTCTAAATGTCGTCCAATAAGCACACACGGTTGTGGCCTTTTCTTCTATTTTAGTAAAGTCATTGACAAAAGGTAAACATGGTTGGCGATACATTACTGGGAGCTTGCGGCTGCACAACAGCTAAGCAAACAAGCTAGACATATGTATATAGTGTCCTTAAATGAACAATATTGCAGTCTCAAATAGCACATTTGTCAATATAAGCAAGTATCAAATAATCATAGTTGCATATTACTTACACATTCAAAGTCTCCAAGGCAGAAGCATATTATAAAGTATCCAGTAACAATCATGTTCGCGTCATTCAAGTTACTGTGTCATCATCTTAATTTAATGAATTATTGTGATCACTATGTGTCGCCGAAAACAAATTATCACTCCACTCTGTAAATCTGTCAAAAGGCCAGTGTTTGTTCGCCGAGTAATTTCACCTGATCAATATATTATGATTAGTGTTGATATTGTATTGGAATATTATTGATTTCGGACAATACACAAAGCTTTAATGTCGGTATGTGAAAAAGTTGTATCGAGACACCCCTATATTTAACCCAACATAAATTGATGCGTTTTTGCAAAATGTATTATTTTGGCGTGTTTGAAGCGACCTTTTAACTGTAGGATCTCTCCTGTGGGACTCTTGGGGAGCCCTTTGTGGCAGGCGTCGCTGGTCAGAGCAACGCTCACGCCACAGCTGCCCAACAGGAAGCCGATCTGCTGACCGCCGGCGTCCTGCAAGGAAAGTGAAGACGCTACGTGAGGTCAAAATAGAAAAGACAACATTCTTCTCCGTGTAGGCGCTAACCTTCCTGGTCAGAGGAACTTCTATGGGCACGGGAACGACGTCGGCCAGCAGGCAGCCGTAGAACGCCGTCATGAAAGAAGCAGGGTCGTTGTTTGGAAAGACTAGCGCCACCTGGAGGAGGAAACATATTAACGTCATGGACTTGCATGTATTGTCGTATTCACTCATTCGTCCATCATTCATGCATGCTGACCCTGTCTCCAGGTCTGATGACAGGTTCTTGTTTGCTTCCTAGCTTGTGCATCAAGTTGTAGGCCACCTTCACACTTCTGGACCACAGTTTACCTGCAAAGGCACACAAGCATTTGATGTTACCACAATAAGAACATGTGACACATGTTGTAATGTGTCTCAACACTACAGGACATCTTCGCACAGCAACACAACAGAAGGAAGAACGTAAGATCTACAAGATGGAACGTAAACAATAAAAATAAAAAGGTGAACTTCACCTTCCCTCATAACACACATAGAATATACTTATAAAATAATAATAATAAATACACCCATGTGAATCTTCTTTCACATTTTTCATCCACTCTCAAAATGTTCAGCGCTTTCATGACACGCGTACATGCTACCATTTTTTTGTTTTCCAAAAATGTCCACAATTTCCAGGAATTCCACAATTTCCGGGACATTTTTTCCCATTTTAAATGAATGGACACATTATTTAGCATAGAGTATCGCACATTTCAGCATAGAGTATCGCACATTTCTCAACTGATTCTAAGCATTCCATAGTTAAGATGCTCATTACTAATGTTAGTGGATAGAAAGCATGCTAAAGTTAACACGTTAACATGCTAACATTTATTTTTGCCACCTTTTTTTTTTTTTTTTTTTTAGATATTATTGCTTACTGTTTGCATGATAACTTTAGCATGTTGACATTAGCATGTAGGCATGCCAACATTAGCATGCTAGCTTTTTTGGCTAATTTTACAGGTATAGACCTCAGAGTCTTAATATGTTAATGTTAGCATGCAAGCTGTTATGGCTAATTTCAAAGTTATAATTTGGTACTTGACACATCCTTACTGTTAGAATGTTAGATTTTTCGCAATTTTTATAGGTATATACCTCAAGTCATATATTTAGGTACTTGACGCATGCTAACGTTAGCATGTTAACATGTTGACATTTCAGTAGGTATGTGATAATCAGCCGCTGAACTACTTACTTATCTTTATTGCAGCGGCGGCTTGTGCCCACTAAGATCAAGGCGGTTTCGGATGTGTGTCATCATTTTCTCTGTGGTGGGGTTATTTTTGTACTAACTGAAGAGCACTGAGGTTAATTACATAGTTCACATTTCTCAGAAGTGCCTTGACTTTGAAATTTACGGATCTAATTTCGGGAAGTACAAAAAATCAGCACGCAAAATTTTTTATCTTAAAATCATACAAAATAATACCCGAAAGTAAGTTTGCAACTCTTTACTTCTATTTCAAGTTGTTTGTATACATATCTGTCCTTATAATCCTGAAGTATTAAGTCAATCCGAGTATTAGAACATGGTTTTACGCTAACTAAAAATATATGTCCGTGGCCGCCACCGTCAAACTCCACGAAAATTGTGTAACATTTCTTCCAAAAAAACTCCACTATGGTCAGATAGTATCATACTAATGCACAATTATTTGCTGTAAATGGTGTTTTATGATGTTTTTAAACCATTCACAGTTTGAACTCAAAGTGGTATTGCCTATACCGTAAGTATGCTCTTTCCGCTAATTAACTAATTAAACTATAATACATTAATTAATCAAGTTTTTATGTATTTTATTAAGTGTATTTCTTCAGGTTATTGAACTAATCCATTTGATTTGTATTTCATGCATTTACTGTATGACAAATAATAAGGGAGCTATGATGTTTTGAAGTTCATTTTCCAAAATATATATAGGTCACACCTTTTTCTATTGTTTTAATTATTGTCTAATTGTCTTAATGTCTATTTTTTTATGTCTGTAAAATGGTATCAATTGCTTTGAAATATTTTGCATTTGATTTTTTTTTTGTCACGTACCTAATTTAATGAATGCTAGCTTTTATAACTCATTTTGCAGGTATACACCCAAGAGTCGTATTTAAACCTGACGCTATCGGCATTCACACGCACTAAACTCAAATACTTCCAAAGCTTCTTCTGCACAACAAATATTGTGATGACTGACAGATGTGCAGGTGACGCACAAGCACAATAAATCCTGAACAATATACTACTGTAAGGCAGCAGAACAGTTCTGAGTTGAGTTCAGGGAGAGTGGGAGATTTCAGCATCAGAACTTCTCCAGAGGCAGCGCCTGACTGGCTGAGATGAAACAGCGAAACACGTTTGTCCTTGTCAGAGTGGCGACACAGCAGGAATGAAGATGGAAAGATGGAGATTTAGATTCAGCACACGCACACACACACACACACACACACACACACACACACACATCCATACACACACAGTCTCACCATGTTGGTTGTGATGTCTGGAGGACTCCTGAGTGCTGCTAGAAAACATTTCACAGTCTAGTGAGCTCACATCCCCTTATCACCATCCTCGCCATCAGTGTATGTGTGTGTACGTGTGTGTGTGTGTGTGTGTGTGTGGAGATACACAACCTCCACACTAAGACACCCAGAGGAGGAATAATGTGACCTTTGTATGAACTCTCCAAGGTTACATTGTGTACACCTGAGGACTGAGAAACTTTGAAGACAAGAACATAAACGCAGGTTGACACACGACATAAACCACTTCTTCATATTTGAGTTTTTCCACACCAAACTCCTCCAAACATGCTCTGCTTGCTCATATTTCTTGGTCAGTCTGTTGAATAATCTGAAAACTGCTGCCACCCAGCTGGAGGCTTGTGTATTGTTCAAGAATAAAGACGTTAATACTGAAAGTCCCCCCGTCTCCCATCTCGCTGTTTGAGAAGCACTGATTCAAGGCGCGAGAAGACGTCTATGATGTCACTGACCGTACGTGAGCTGGAAGAGTGGCTTCCCGTTGGTGTCCATGGTGGTGAGACAAGGGGCCTTTGGGGAGATGGTGCCCCACCTCTGTAGGGCCGCCTCTAAGCAGGGGGGCCAGTTGGTGACCACGCCAAGCTCCACCCCCTGCACGGTCGCCATCTGGGCGCCCTCGGCTTTGGGCAGGTTGGGGTCGGGCTGCTGAACTGTGGGGGAAAAAAACAAAAACAAAGCAGAAGTTGTGATTTTGTTTGTATGTCGCTTTCTTCTTTCATGATGAGAGACTTGACTGGAAAAGAGAAAAAAGTCTGATTTATTGAGAGTAGAGATGTCTGATATTATCGGCCGATAAATGCTTTAAACTTTAATATCGGAAATTATCGGTATCGGTTTCAAAAAGTAAAATTTATGACTTTTTAAAACGCCGCTGTGTACACGGCCGTAGGGAGAAGTAAAGAGCGTCAATAAACCTTAAAGGCACTGCCATTGCGTCCCGGCCCAGTCTCATAGTATCTACGGCTTTTCACACACACAAGTGAATGCCTGCATACTTGGTCAACAGCCATACAGGTCACACTGAGAGTGGCCGTATAAACAACTTTAACACGGATACAAATATGCGCCACGCTGTGAACCCACACCAAACAAGAATGACAAACACATTTCGGGAGAACATCCGCACCGTAACACAACATAAACACAACAGAACAAATACCCAGAACCCCTTGCAGCACTAACTCTTCCGGGACGCTACAATATACACCCCCCGCTACCCCCTACCCCCCCCCCCCCCACCTCAACCCTGGCCCCCCAACCCCGCCCACCTCAACCTCCTCATGTTCTCTCAGGGAGAGCATGTCCCAAATTCCAAGCTGCTGTTTTCAGGCATGTTAAAAAAAATAATGCACTTTGTGACTTCAATAATAAATATGGCAGTGCCATGTTGGCATTTTTTTCCATAACTTGAGTTGATTTATTTTGGAAAACCTTGTTACATTGTTTAATGCATCCGGCGGGGCGTCACAACAAAATTAGGCACAATAATGTGTTAATTCCACGACTGTATATATCGGTATCAGTTGATATCGGAATCGGTAATTAAGAGTTGGACAATATCGGAATATCGGATATCGGCGAAAAAGTCATTATCGGACATCTCTAATTGAGAGGAATAAAATCATTTTTATTACCCTCCAGCAGCTCCTCAAAGTCGTCAACAAAAAACTCTCGCAGAGGAGGTCTTTTGGGTCGTTTCAGCGTATTGACCAGCTGCTGGATTTTAGCTGAAACTCTGCTACTGACTGGAACACCTGAAGCACACACATACACACACACACACAAGCAAGGTTAGTGACCAAAATCTAAACAGGGCAGTGAATTGTCTAAACATGATGCTCACCGTCGCCGGTCTCCATCAACTCTGCGTTGCCATACTTTGGCGTCTGCCTCTGGACCAGGGGGCCTCCGCCAGGGGTTTTCTCCGCCTGGATCCTGTCAGTGACGGAGGCGCTGTTTGTGTATCCAGTAACATCTGGCTGAGGGGTTGAGTGGTTCTCTGGTGGAAGGAAGGTCTAATTAGTGTCTGAAGGAGGTCCCTACGGCGACAAAACCATGTCGAAATCCTCGCGCATAAAAACTTTGCATGCATGTGAGGACTCATTTTGCGCACGCATGGACCTTGTTTGCGCTACTGATGTCGTTCTTTTTCTCCAGACTCACGACGTTCCATCCTATTGGCGCACAGACACGGCTGCACCAGTGTAAAATGAGTTTGCGTGCAAAAGGATACCATGCGCGCAAAGAGGCCAAGAGTGTGGCTTTACGGGCAAGGATTTTGCCAGTTTTGACGCCATAGTAACTTTCTCACTCACTTTGACGGCTGAGCAAACACACAACATTGTAGATATGATCAAATTAATATGCAACAAAAGTGCCGCCAGTCGTTTAAACTGCAGCAGCTCATGGTAAACTTGCTTCATTTTGAGCATCCAGACTACCTGTGAGGCTTTAACGACTTCATGAACACACGTGGACGTCCACAACAACACGATTATTCTGGAAAAAAACCCTGATGACAATGAGAGTGAGGCTGCAGGAATGCGCCGGGAGAGGAAAGGAGCAAACAAAAGTAGCTGGATCCTGGATGGATGCAGACTGCATGACAACACAGCTGTGTGCCGCACATACATGTTAATGAGCGCAGCGACGTTTGTGTTGTGTGTCTGTGCAACAGCTGGACAGTGTGTGTGTGTGTGTGTGTGTGTGTGTGTGTGTGTGTGTGTGTGTGTGTGTGTGTGTGTGTGTACGTGCATGGGCAGGGACTGTCTGTTGCTATGCACTTGCGACATTACACTGTAGAAATGACAATACAGCATTACTGACCTTGGTCTGCAACCACTCACATTAGCCCCTCCCCTTCCGCTTCGTAGACAAAATGGCCATTATTGAGGGTGGTAAGAGTCCATCACTGCACACTCACCATCTTGAGTGTTTTGAGTACAACATCCTGGTACTGACCGTGTACTTACTGCATTTTGAAATACTTCTCTGTGCACTAATGTACTCAAAAGATTAAGTGTAAGTATGGAAGTGAACTATTTGTGAGTGTGTGCGTGTGTGTGCGTGTACACGCGATGGCCAACAATTAGCTGCTGTGACACTGATTGTTTCATGTGCTCCACAAGTCACATGGCCTGCAGAATTACGACAGATGTTCCGTGATTCATGGATGATTCCGAAGAGCAGCTCCATGGATGACATCATGGCCGCAGTTGGCCTCCAATAAAAACTTCTACAAGGTACCCGAATTGCTCCATGGTGCACACATTAAGCAAGAGTGCGAATGAACAGATGTATTTTTTTTTATCAACAGCATTAAATCTTTACTTCCTTCGCAACTTTGAAGATAAATGTAGATACGTTAATCTAGATCAGAGCAGACTAAGATGATCTGAGCTTCTTCCTTACTTCTTCCCCACAAATTCATACCAGGAAGTGAAAGGCAAGAAGCTCTAAATTGATGAACTTGTATACTTGCACTTAGTTTTGAGTGCATATGTGTGTTTACCACATCCGGCCCGCCAAAGCTTTTCATTTGGCCTGCCGCACATCGCCCAAATAGACTTGATGAAACCATTAAAACTATGGTTGATCATGTATGCAGTACTACCGCCACCCTGCGGGGGGAAACAGCGAAGCGTACGTGTAGCAATGAAGTGAAGTAAAGTGAAGTGAATTATATTTATATAGCGCTTTTTCTCTATTGACTCAAAGCGCTTTACATAGTGAAACCCAATATCTAAGTTACATTTAAACCAGTGTGGGTGGGTAAAATGTCTTGCCCAAGGACACAACGGCAGTGACTAGGATGGCGGAAGCGGGTATCGAACCTGGAACCCTCAAGTTGCTGGCACGGCCATTCTACCAACCGAGCTATACCGTTTCAAATGAAACAGCAGTGTGGTAAGTAGAAGACTACTCACTCAACCCTGAAAAAAAATCTAAATAAATGACAAAAATCTAACTTTTAACAATGACTAGACAACAAAGTATGAAAGCTCTGCCTCGAGCAAGTGCTCGAGTCATTGTTTTCTGTCGGACCTTTTAAGGGACGGACACATTGACGGCAACAATGGTAGAAATCCCAGCGTGTGAGTTTCATCACCAAACTTGGTCAAATATTTGTAAGTAGATGAAGATATTTAGTCTGTTTTGTATTGAAATTGCTGACTTTGTGATGTCTTTTATATCCTTGGTTGTGCTGTTTTTGTCTGAGAGTAAGTAGCGCTAAATTTGACCAGTAGATGGCGAGAACACTACACCTTAGTTTAACTGTGATAAGTCACATACAGTGTGTGCAATGTTTGGTGTGTGAATGTTGTCTAATTCCTACATGTGTAAACGTGTGGTTTATTGTGTGAATATATTAACATTAAACCATCTATTTTATTTATGTAAAATACACAAAGGACATTATTTATACAAAATACATACTTTTGTTTATTTGATGTTTATATTTTCAGTCTTACAAACCTAAATGAAGGAAGAAGTGTAAAGAAATAAAACTGAGAAAGGAAAACAATTCAAAAGAAGGAGCATCAATCCAACATAAACTGGAGCTTCTTTTTCTGAAAAAAGCTGCACATGCTGAAAACGAGTAGCGAGGGCAGAATAATGAATCTACTGACAGTGCAGGGTGAAAGCAGATGTGTTTACTTTGCAATTAAGTAAACGCAGTGTCAAAAAATTATAACCTGCAGAGGCACTTTCTGACGAAACATACACATTTCGATGTCTGGCACCTGAGCACTTGGGCTCTTGAAACTGTGGCCCTCTTTATTATGTAGTTGAATAGCCCTGATGTACTGATACCAGCATAGTGGTATCTCATCTTAAGAGTGTTTTTAAAAGAGTTATCTCTCGGCTAATTGTTATACTTTAAATTACAAGCAAAAATTTGAGTTAAAAGCATTCCATTACTTGTCGTAGCAAATGTCACAGTGAACCTCATAAGATCTGACCAAAACATCTGGTCTTACTTGCTAGCATTAGCTAATAGCTAGAGATCAAAGTTTTTTTGTTTTTTTGAGGGAAGGACATTGCTGAAAAGAAGGAGTGGATTATATTTATTGAATTAAAGAAATAAATCATCAAAAACATGACAGAGTTTTAGGTTTATTACCAAAAATGCTTGTCTGCAGCATACTGAAGCAGAAGGAGACTCACGCCAGCCAAGAATGGTAAAATAATATCTAAACGGTGGACATTTATCCATAAAAATATGGAGAAGCTGCTGATGGGTGTGTTTGACCGAGAAGCAGCGAGAAGGAGATACCGTAGAAATCCACTCTCAGGCAGTGTTCCCCAACCACCGGGCTGAGGCCCGGTACCGGTCCGTGGATCGATTGGTACCAGGCCGCACAAGAATAAAAAGAAATATATATATATATATATATATATATATATATATTTTTTTTTTTAATTAAATCAACATAAAAAACACAAGATACACTTACAATTAGTGCACCAACCCAAAAAACCTCCCTCCCCCATTTACACTCATTCACACACGTGATTGTATTTTTTTATGACAAACACCCCCCCCCGGTCCGTAGGACAAATTTTCAAGCGTTGACCGGTCCGCAGTTACAAAAAGGTTGGGGACCACTGCTCTAAGGTAAATTCTGTACATTTTTACTAGTGTGTGAATGTGAGTGTGAATGTTGTCTGTCTATCTCTGTTGGCCCTGTGATGAGGTGGCGACTTGTCCAGGGTGTACCCCGCCTCCCGCCCGAATGGAGCTGAGATATGCTCCAGCACCCCCTGCGACCCCGAATGGGACAAGCGGTAGTAAATGGATGGATGGATGGATTATTACATTACTTTATAAAACTACTGTAGTTGTTTGTACTACATAATATTGTATCGCTTTTATAGACTTAGACTTAGACTTCCTTTTTAGCTAAAAATATTACAACTTTTAAAATTGTGCTGTTTTCGGTGGCCAAGCACCAATTAAAGTTATTTCAATTCATGTCAAGGGGAAAGGCTGATTTTAGATACAAGTGTCTTGAGTAAAGAGCTCCGTCACGGAACCAATTAAACTTGTAAGTTGAGGTACGACTGTGTGTAAGACGCAGCCCCATACTTGCCAACCTTGAGACCTCTGAATTCGGGAAATGGGGGTGGTGAGGTGGGCGAAGTCGGAGTGGGCGGGGCGGACCGGGGGGCGGGGTTAAGGGGGAGGAGTATATTTATAGCTAGAATTCACTGAAATTCAAGTATTTCTTTTATATATATATATATATATATATATATATATATATATATATATATATATATATATATATATATATATTTACACATATACACACATAACACTCCTCTCTACTACTTGCCGTAGTTTTGAAGCAATGCATGATGGGAATCCGGATGTTGTGTGTCAGTGTATTAACGTGCCGGATGGAATAAACACATGCTGAGAAATAGCTCCGTGCCTGCCTACTTTATGGGTTATAGATAAACCTATGGATAACGGAGACATATATAATAGTCTCCTTCTTCTTGTGTGTGCAGTTGCGCACTGAGCTCCAAAAGCCGTAGATGTTATAACGTGACTGGGCCAACACGCTGTTTATATGGCGGAAAAGTGGACGTGACGACAGGCTGTCCTCACTCAGGTCCGGCTGGAAATCGGGAGAAATTCGGGAGAATGATTGTCCCGGGAGAGGCACTGAAATTCGGGAGTCTCCCGGAAAATTGGGGAGGGTTGGCAAGTATGCCGCAGCCCAGGAAAATACAAATGTAGCTCCATGCTAGCTACCAGCTAACTAGTAATACTGGACAAAGCCCAATGCATAAGAATCCAACGTTGTTCCAGCTCAAGTTTGGTGCACAAAGTTTGGTTCCGCTAAGTCAAAGGAAGACTATGCAGTGAAGTGAAGCACTTGAGCAAAATCTGAGCATCAAGTTTTCCGGTGTGCCGTGTTGACGCAGTGATCATGTGACACTCAGACTTTCACCGTCGTGAGTAACTGAAACATTTGAGCTGAAATTCTTGCTGGCTGTGTTTTTGATGGGAGGACAGATTGCAAAGAGGCAGCGTGAAAGAAGAAGAAATAACATTCCACCACCATCTGCTCTCGGGGCCGACGTGAGCAGACTGCATGTGTCACGTGACGCACAATCGCTCACATCAATAAACAAATAACCTCCACGAGAGAGAGGAGACACTATCATGCTCTCATGATCCCTTAAGTGCTTAAAAGCAAGACTTGGTTTGACTTTTTTTGTATTCTTCCTACATTTATGCACTAAGTGTGGAGAATTGAAAAGGCGGAAGTTGTGTGCCCGTTTGTTCTTACCGGCTTTGTGGTGCTGGTGGTGCTGATGGTGAAGGCGCAGGTGGTGCTGGTGAGCCGAAATGTGCACGTGCTGCGCAAGGACCTCGGCCAGACGAGCGTGTGCCGCCCCGCTGCCCCCGCTGCGAGTGGAGGAGGAGGAGGCGGTGGAGGAGGTGGTGTTGGAGGAGGTGCTGTGGATGGCGCGACTGATCCAGTGCTCCATGCTGATGCTGCCCTCCTGGCTGGATGTTGTTAGGCCTCCTCCTCCTCCGTCGCCACCACCACCACCTCCTCCTCCATCCTCTTCTTCGCCATCCCCTCCCTCGCCCTCCTCCTCCGCGTCGTTGTGACCTTCGTCCTCTGACCCAGAGGAGGTGTCTGAGAAGGAAAGACAGACTGTTGAGGGAAGAAAGGTTGGTAGAAGAGGTGGAGGAGGTAAAAGAGGTGGCATACCTGGCGGCGTGTAGGCCTCCATGGAGTTCTGGACCACCAGGGAGCGTCGCTTGGAAGGCATGGGCACCGCCATCTTCCTCTCCCTGTGCTTGGCCAGCGCCGCCTGCACTGCCTCCGTGTGCACATCTGGGAAAGCGCATCAATCAATGTGTGGTATTGGATTCATTCATCGAAAAGGTGATTCACACAATTTCTCATAAAACAACACAACAAACTCCCACAACATTCTTCTATTACGGTGGAACCTCGGTTTGTGTGTTTCGATTTACAAACCACAGACAGAGAACAAATATGCTTTGGTGTACACACCTTGTCTCAGTGTACGAACATTTCATCCACCCATTGTGTGCACTTTTTATGTGTTTTTAGCCATTTTACAGCATTTTTCTAGTCTTGCTGGCTCAATATGAGTTCAAAGATATCATTGGATAAGCAATATGTGATTTGAAACACTGATCAGTAAGTATCACCAGCATTGTAGACACTACTAAACTTAACAATATATATACACACATATATAGCCTATACATATATATGTATACACATATATACCCATCCATCCATTTTCTACTGCTTGTCCCTTTCGGGGTCGCGGGGCGTGCTGGAGCCTATCTCAGCTGCATTCGGGCGGAAGGCGGTGTACACCCTGGACAAGTCGCCACCTCATCACAGAGCCAACACAGATAGACAGATAACATTCACACTCACATTCACACACTAGGGCCAATTTAGTGTTGCCAATCAACCTATCCCCAGGTGCATGTCTTTGGAGGTGGGAGGAATATATACACATTATATTAATATATCATATACATACAGTACAGGCCAAAAGTTTGGACACACCTCCTCATTTCAATGAGTTTTCTTTATTTTCATGGCTATTTATTTACCTTGTAGATTGTCTCTGAAGGCATCAAAACTATGACACCTGTGAAGTGAAAACCATTTCAAGTGACTACCACTTGAAGCTCATCGAGAGAATGCCAAGAGTGTGCAATGCAATAATCAGGCCAAAAAGGGTGGCTATTTTGAAGAAACTAGAATATAAAACATGTTTTCAGTTATTTCACCTTTTTTTGTTAAGTACATAACTCCACATGTGTTCATTCATAGTTTTGATGCCTTCAGTAACAATAATAAATAGTAATGTAATGTAAATAGTCATGAAAATAAAGAACACGCATTGAATGAGAAGGTGTGTCCAAACTTTTGGCCTGTACTGTATATACAAGATATATATATATATATATATATATATATATATATATATATATATATATATATATATATATATATATATATATATATATATATATATATATGTATATATATATATATATGTATACATATATATCTTCTGCTGCTACATTCTTGCATTGTTTCGTGACCAGCAGGCACTCTAACACACACCTGTGTCAACTGTGGTGGCTGCCGCCAATGTATTTGTAATCATTGTATGTATCACTCATTATGTACTATTCTAACTGATCTTTCTTTTTGTAACATGGTAAGTGAATAAGCGTATTTTTGTAGTTATTTCCCCATATTTCTGCGCAATAACTCAGATATGGTAACACTGGCGAGCGATAGAGAATATAGAGTGATATTAGCCAGCAAGCTTTTTTGTGATTTATGGATTAACACCTTCCACGCCACCCTGAGAAAACTGATGTTTAAGTTTATATGTAGACTGCAGGGGTTCGAGAATGATCTTATTATACAGATAACCAATCCTAGGTGTAGTTCTGTTAGGTACCAATGCTGTATATGGAAACACTGGTATTTGTGCCTATTATAGAATATGACGAAGCATTTTTAAAGTATATTTTTATCGCTGCTTTTATTTATTTATTAGATGCCTTTTACTGAATATGCACAAGCAATGTTTTAATATTATGTGATAATGCCTTTTATACTTTCTTTGTTTCATGTACTGTATGTGATTGTGTGTCTACTTGGACGTTGGAGTCTGCAATAAAGCTTGATTGATTCGGTCCAGAAGTTTTTGTGCTTTATTCATTATTGACATATTTCTTGCCACTTTATGTTGTATATCTTTTATTAGATTTTCAGTTCATTTTCTCATGTTATCACGCCCAAAATTTGGTTTCTTTTACGCTTTCAACGCCCGTCTATTTGTATTAGTGTTTGACTTTCTCTTCTACTGTTACCAAATATCATTATTATAGTTTTACTGAGATTCAAAGATAGTCTGTTTTTGTCAAACCATCTCTTTGATTTGTTCCTTTCTTATGTTATTATTTGTATTAGCTTCTGTGTGTTTTCTCCTGAACGAAACGCAGACGTTGTGTTTGCTTGGCACAAGACGCTGTAATCGGTGGCTCTCCAGTGTTGTTCGCGGACCTTCACGTCCCATACTTGTCTTCTTTCCGGGTTGTTGGGAGAGCCATGTAAAAAGCTTTCTGCAATTCTCGCGGGTGGAGCAGCCCTATGCTGCGCAACGGGGCATTTGTACATGTCGAAAAACTAACGAGTATCAGCTCAAAGTTAGTAGTAGTCATGGCGCCCTGCAGTCACGTGAGTACCTTTTGACCAATCAATAAGGAGATCGCCTGAAACCGAGTTGGCCATACTATCTTCATACACGACTCTGCACATACTGTACGTTGCTAACACTGACCCCCGTTGGCTTGCAGTGCTATGCTGAGCGTGAAGTGAGAATAGTTCACCTTCAACTGAAATAATCCACACAAAATCCGTGCTGAGGGGCAAGATTTAACGGTGTGCGTTTCTACAGCTGGGAGGGATTAGACAGAAGCGTTTCCCACACATCTTTGCAAGCCCGCGGATTAAACCTGAGACCGAACTAAAAAACATCTTACCTGAGCGGTAGCGTTCGTCCCGTGAACCAGACAAGCGGCGGCGGTGGTAGCGCGAGGACGAGGACGGAGTGGCCGGTGTTCTCCTCTCCTGGCCCGTGGAAGGATCCATGCCTGTGCGGACGATTAAAAAAAAGGATTCTTGCATTTCACGACATCACATTTATCTCTCAAAGTTACCAAGCGTGTTTCACCTGGGCCCTGTGGGAAATACGCTCCAATCAGCTTGGACCTCTTCTTCTCATAGCCTTTCTGTGTGATGTCCCCTGACAGAAGAAGAAGAAGACGACTTTAACTCTCCATCTTCTCAAACAAGATGAGTTCAAACACACAAGTGGCCATCTTTGACCCAATTACGCTGAGTCATGCACACACACCAAGCAGGAATGAGTGTGAGAACGTCCTGCAAATGCGCTCCAAAGTTGCTGACTCATCGTGCCGGCTGAGGTGAGAAACGGACCATGGCGAGGTCCTGTCAGCACTTTTCCCCATCTCAGCTCAATAAGGAGGCGTTTGTTTTACCGCCCAGTGTGTTTCAAATAAAGTTTTGGAAAACTTGACCCTTAGCATAATTCAAACAGCCGCAGGAGTCACTTCATTATGTACACCAGCACTCACCAGTCCTCTGATACGATAAGTCAATGAAAACCAGGAGCATGCTAAATAAAGACAACTTCAGATTGTTTTCTTTGTCCTACTTTGGCCAAAAATAGAACAAACACATTCTGAAAATATTACAATAAAAATATAGAAAAAAATACCGGCAGTGGTAAAGTTTAGATTCATCCATTTTCTACCGCTTATCCCTTTCGGGGTCACGGGGGGTGCTGGAGCCTATCTCAGCTACAATCGGGCGGAAGGCGGAGTACACCCTGGACAAGTCGCCACCTCATCGCAGGGCCAACACAGATAGACGGACAACATTCACACTCACATTCACACACTAGGACCCAGTGACGTGCGATGAGGTTGATGGCTGGTGAGGCACTGACTTCATCACAGTCAGATTTACAAACATATGAACCCTAAAGAGTATCTTATTCACCATTTGATTGGCAGCAGTTAACGGGTTATGTTTAAAAGCTCATACCAGCATTCTTCCCTGCTTGGCACTCAGCATCAAGGGTTGGAATTGGGGGTTAAATCACCAAAAATGATTCCCAGGCGCGGCGCCGCTGCTGCCCACTGCTCCCCTCACCTTCCAGGGGGTGATCAAGGGGATGGGTCAAATGCAGAGGACAAATTTCATTACACCTAGTGTGTGTGTGACAATCATTGGTACTTTAACTTAACTTTAACTTTACACATACAAACTGTAGCACACAAAAAAGCACATTTAATTAAAAAAAAACGTTATTATGGTCTTACCTTTACTTAGAAATTAAGTCCATGCGCCGCAACTAAAGCCCTCACTTAAACTTTCCACGTGCAAGATTGAATCTATTTAAAAAAAGTGTAACCGATATAAATGTCGCCTATACTGTATGAAACTACAAAATAACAAACACGGAGGCTCCAGTTTACACGAGGACCACTTTATTTACTTTCTTTCAAAAACCTCCGCAACGTGACATCACTTCCGCTCTTAGCGCCTTCAAAATAAGAGCTCAAGGCATATACTGTATAACAGCGCATAACAGGAACTTAACATCACAAAGAGGAAAGCCCATGAAAATAGGTTACAAAAGTTATTTAATAAGAAGCCAAAAAGTGCAAAAACAATAATGTTCGTGTTGGAGGAGTTGTGAATTAGGTACACCTGCAGTCTGCAGGTGTATCTAATGTTGTGTCCCTGCAGTCATTCACAACTCCTCCAACACCAACAGTATTGTTTTTGCACTTTTTGGCTTCTTATGAAATAATTTTTTTAAATAGATTCAATCTTGCACGTGGAAAGTTTAAGTGTGGGCTTTATGTTATGATCCGCTGCCCGGATCATATTTTTGTTTACGTTTTCGAGGTACTTGTGTTTTTTGTTAGTTTTGGACTCCTTGAGTGCCTGTTTTGTACACCTGAGTTTATTGCCATGGCTGCTTATTATTTTCACCTGCCGCGTGTGTTCCCGACGCGCACCTGATTGTCATCACTGACATTATTATTTAAGCCTGCCTTCCCTGTCATTCTGTCTTGCTTCCTAGTTTGTTTTCACACAACAGATGACGACTTTTGTTTCCTGCTCTTAACCTGCTAGCTTCCACGCTAGACTCCTTTTTACCTTCTAGCTCCCACGCTAGCTCCTTTAGTTTTTGCCTTCTGTGCTATGAGCACGTTTTTGTTTATTCCAGTATAATTTATTTCTTAAATAAATAATTTCTTACCTGCACGCTGTGTCCGAAGCCCGATCTGCATTCCTGGGAGAGCGAGCCCCACATCACCATGCGCCCCGGTCGTCACACTTTAGTTGATATAACAATTCTACGGCGGGGGTGCAGGAGGCGAGCCTCAGCCAGTGCGTCTTTTGCAGCCGTTTTATGATCGCTCAGCACAATAAATACTTTACACACATACAGTTGTTGACAAAATACACTGTACATTATATACCTCAGCTAACTAAACTATGGAAATGTATAATATAGTTCATATAGCAATACAGTCTCACTGCACAGCAGGCCAGCAGTTAGCCGAGTCATTGCGCAATCCATGTTGCGGCACTGAGTGACGTGCCTCAACTGGCTGCTGTTCACCGCACCGTCTCTTCTCAGTATTTGAACGGCAAATGTGAAAATTCAGCGATTTTGAATAAAAATAATCTAAAACTGGTGAAGTTAAATGGAAAATAACTTTATAGTATAATCACTGGATACATATAACAATTTAATTATTTTTTTTCTTTCGGGGCCTCACCTGCCTCTAGTGACTGCACGTCACTGCTAGGACCAATTTAGTGTTGCCAATAAACCTTTCCCCAGGTGCATGTCTTTGGAGGTGGGAGGAAGCCATGAAGGAAATAAGAAAGTGAATGAATGTTTATAACTGAATACATTTACATATGCATAAAAATGTGTTTTCTTTTGTATTTTTATTTTGAATGAATTAAGTAACTTTTATGACAACCTTCTTCCAAAACACAATATAGAATGTGAGATATAACAGGATAACGCATACGTTTATCATTTGTTTTCAAAACGGTCACAAAAAAGTGGGACCCCAAAAATTTACTGTTCGACCCCATTTTTATGACTTGATGGGGTCCCTGGGACCCCATTTTGAAAATTCCTAGCACCAACACTGATGGGAGTATTGGTGCGTGCAAAACAGCAGCAGGCGGCTGTGGCCTGCGGGCCGAACCTAATAGATCATTCATAATTCAAAGTCAAAGCCCGCGGGCCAGATGACACCACTGTTCAGGAGGATTCAGGATTCTGGATGCTTTATTATTGTTCATTCTTTAACATGTACAAGACACATAAGAACTGAAATTACATTTTAGTTGTTTTAGGCATTCCAATGGACAAAATGTTGTAAGCACAACTAAAGCGTGGGCAAGCATTTATGGAAACATTTACAAAAACTAATCTTTAAAGTTTGTATTTCAGGGTTTCTCATACGTACAATGATTTAATTAAATATGGTGGGCCGCCACAATTACAATGACGACACAAAATGAAACCACCACCTGTAAATCTGTTACAAAGGATTTAAAAATGCAAAATAATAGCCCACATTTTTTTATGACACAAACCAAATATCTCTGTTTTACCCCGTCCACACACGCTGATAGCACTGTTTCCCATACATTCATTTACTTGTGGCGGCACAGGTAAACTTAGAATCAGAATCAGATTTATTGGCCAAGTATGTTTAATACTCACGGAATTAGATTTGGTAATTTACCCTCTTTGTTCAGTGCAAGAAAGAAAGAAAAACGCCACTGCGAGGAGAGCACAGTACCGTGGCGCCATCTTGGCATGAAAACAAGAGGAAAACATTAAAGATCACAATTACATAAAATGCATTAAAAGGAGCAAAGACCTGATGCAACCAGCTGCTACTTCAGATGAGCTTTTTCTACATACAGCACAGCCAGACACAGAAAAAGACCCAACAAAGCAAGCAAGAGAACCGACTCTGTCCAAGGCTGCCCACTAGCTCCCAATGTCCAAGAATTTGTCCAGGGAGACCTAAGTGTCCGATACATGCCTGTTCAGCCGGGGCTCTATGATGTCCATCAGGCAGCCCCGTCTCTTCCTCCACATCTTCTCCGATCTGTCCACAAAAACTCCGGTGTGGCAGAGAGGCAACAACTGGTCACCGGTGCAGAAATGTCAATCAATCAATCAATCAATGTTTATTTATATAGCCCTAAATCACAAGTGTCTCAAAGGGCTGCACATTTCCATGGATCTCCAAGGCGGATCCATAAGTTCATAAAATAAAAGAACCAAAAAGCAGCGCAGAGGCCAACATGGTACCACCCCTTGTTGCACAGTCCCAAAGGAGCCCGATTCAAAAGGCAAAAAACACACAAAAACGACAAGAACACACGCGGGGATACACAAGCACAGAGCTTCTGCAAGACACAGCCACTACAGCAGCGCCATCTTGAAAAAAGGTATCGCCACACATTTAAACTTTTCTTTTTTTTTTATATATCTTGCGATATACATAGGTGACAGTTCCCAGGTGATATACGTGAATCATGTTCCACAAAACATTGACAACTTTATGGGTTTAAAAATTAGAGTTTGAGAATTGAGCAACCGGCTTCAAGTAGCTTGGCAGCACGCACACACACTCACACACACACTTTGCACTGAGTGGACAAAGTTAGCATCAATATCCGTTTCCACAGAATTTGGAGACTATATGCCTGTAATTTGTTGTTATATGTCATTTTTGTTGCATTAAAATCTAGAGATGTCCGATAATGGCTTTTTTGCCAATATCCGATATTCCGATATTGTCCAACTCTTAATTACCGATTCCGATATCAACTGATACCGATATATACAGTCGTGGAATTAACACATTATTATGCCTAATTTTGTTGTGATGCCCCGCTGGATGCATTAAGTAATGTAGCAAGGTATTCCAAAATAAATCAACTCAAGTTATGGGAAAAAATGCCAACATGGTACTGCCATATTTATTATTGAAATCACAAAGCGCTTTTTTTTTTTAACATGCCTCAAAACAGCAGCTTGGAATTTGGGACATGCTCTCCCTGAGAGAACATGAGGAGGTTGAGGTGGGCGGGGTTGGGGGGCCAGGGTTGAGGTGGAGGGGGGGGGGGGGGGGGTAGGGGGTAGCGGGGGGTGTATATTGTAGCGTCCCGGAAGAGTTAGTGCTGCAAGGGGTTCTGGGTATTTGTTCTGTTGTGTTTATGTTGTGTTACGGTGCGGATGTACTCGCGAAATGTGTTTGTCATTCTTGTTTGGTGTGGGTTCACAGTGTGGCGCATATTTGTAACAGTGTTAAAGTTGTTTATGCGGCCACCCTCAGTATGACCTGTATGGCTGTTGACCAAGTATGCTTCGTATTCACTTGTGTGTGTGTGAAAAGTCGTAGATATTATGTGATTGGGCCGGCACGCAAAGGCAGTGCTTTTAAGGTTTATTGGCGCTCTGTACTACTACCTACGTCCGTGTACCATTCCGTACAGCGGCGTTTTAAAAAGTCATAAATTTTACTTTTTGAAATCGATACCGATAATTTCCGATATTACATTTTAAGCATTTATCGGACGATAATATCGGCAGTCCAATATTATCGGACATCTCTATTAAAATCTCATTTGTTAAACGTTTGTACAAGTTTAAAACAACCGCAATGCGAATTTCCGTGAGCCTGTCAATGGTGTATTTAATTTTATGTTAGCATTAAGGTAACAGCATAAGAGCCATTTTTTTCAGGCAATACCAAACTTTATTGTCAACATTGAAGTTGTTCATCTCTAATTCAAAAGCACTGTTTAACTATATGCCAAACCAATTTCCAACATGTAGACATAGCAGAATAATACATGTAAAGTGTACAAATTGTAACATGTGTTGCATTGTAATAATAAAATAAGCAGCAACAATTGAGAAATACAGCAGAACATACAGTATAATGTAACAAGAAAAACATATGTTGATACTAATAACACTGATTTGTACTTAAATATATGTAAAAAGAATGTACCATTACAAAAATGTGTCAGTCTATTATGCAAAATATATGATGCTGTCGTATTGATACCATCCCAAATAGATTGCAAATCTTTAGGAAGCACTGGATAGGTTTATATGCTGTTAAATCATTATTATTTTTGGAGAAGTACATGTTTACATATGAGCATGTTCTCCTTAATTGTCGCTTCATGAATGCACACCACCAGAACACCGACTTTAAGACTTATGCAGCTGTGGTGCGTAATATTGACTGGCTCGTATGATAAACATAAACAAGTGCACATATACCACTCAGAAAATGAATTAGCATGTAAGAAGACCAGCGCTAATTTAGCACACAATATACATGAAATATTCACAATCAGACACTCTTAATGCATGACTATTTATATTTGTTATTCACAAGACACACTCACATGACAATTGGCATACCCCACTTTGGGAACCTACATTGTAAATGAAATGTCCTACTGTCTGCTTGGTGGATGACAAGTAATAGAATAAAAAGGGAGGCGGGGGCATCGAGACAGAAAGTAGAGTGACATTAAATCCACAGAGGATTTGTCCATGCTGGGAAAAAAAGATGTTTGCACAGCCGACTTGACAAATCCGACTTAACGCAGACGCGCGGGACTCGGATCAGGCAAAGAACGATGGGCTCGATGCCTGATTGGACGTTTAACAGGAAGAGCGGTTTGTCAGTGATACAGGAATAGACCACAAGATGACATGTGTCACCTCTGCGGAATTCTGTGCGCTAATTCACCATTATCATGACATCACCAGAATTAGATGAACAACCAATACAACACACTCTTCCTTAGGCACCTCAAACAACACTATCATCTATAAGTAATCAAATCGTTAGAATTTTAATAATAATAATATATGCTGGTAAAATTAAAAACATATATGTATATACAGATGATACAATATTCATTAATAATATTTTAAAATAGAGTAAACAATAATATAAAAGTTAACACTGACATGTAGAAATATAAAATACATAGTATAAAGTATTAAATATTATATATTACATTATGATAATGAAATTAATAATACTAATGATAATAAATAACTACAGATTATTGGCCATCGAAAAGAACGTTGAAAATCAAGTTTGTCTGCGGTTTCAATCCAGTTCTGTAGGTAGCAGTACTGCACATGAGACTGTTAAAATTACTAAAGTAGAAGACATAAAAAAATTCCTGCATCTGTTTATCCACGCTGCATGGTACATGTCACGACCCGATCGGTCCACACATGCGCAAAGACTACGTCACTTCCTGTCAACTTGTTTTACGACACGCCATCACTATTACCATGGTTTTCTTTTTTGTAACCTTTATTTCAAGAACAATGTCATATAAAAGACATTGTTTAAGAATACAGTATTTGGTTTGAAGTCGTACACATCTGTACAGAAACCTGAACCATGTGCTAAGTAGCCTTAAATGGCAAAGAAATCAATATTTTTTTACGACTTTATTTACATCTAATACATAAATTCAAAATACTGACAATTTACAAGTCTACTTTTTGTTAGGCCGCAGCTGTAGACTTAGCTGCTTTGTTTAAAAAAATAAAAAAACATTTAAAAAAATAAATTTTGCGATGGAAGTCAGCGGCGTCTCACAGAAGAGTGAAAGTGGTTGAAATTGTGAAATTCCCTCCTTTTTAAAAATCTACCCCGTTTTCTATTATGTAAGATATTGTTTTTGCACATTGATAAAACATTCACAGAACTTCCGTCGTGAACATTTAAAAAAAAAAAATGTTTAAGTATTTTTATTGTCAGTTTTCTTAATACAAACATATACACATATAATAAAGTAAATAAATGAAATGTGAAAATAAAAATAATGAATGAAAACGTTTTTACACAGATTATAACATGTAAAAAAAAATACATACAAAGAGGCTTAAGAATGTCCACTTTCATCAATCACATCAAGTATGCCAAAACATATACTTCTTAGGGGGGTTAGGGTTATTGACTACAGTTTCAGGTATTCCAAAGTAGGTCTCCACACATCACCAAATGTATTTAAGTTACCAGAAATCTCATATCTCAGTTTTTCAATGTGAAGGATTCCCACTAGCTCCCTCAACCAGGTTTCAAACCTATGTGGTGGGTCACATTTCCACACTCTCAAAATGCATCTCTTTGCTATGACCATACCATAGGCCACCACTGTGCTAACATGTCGTGAACATTTTCAAGAAAGGAAGTGACGTAATCTTGGCGCATGCGTGGACTGATCAGGGTTTTCCGGGACGATCGGGTAGTGACAGTACACAAACTGACAATAGTGATGATGTCATCAATGCAGATTATGGGACGTTTAGAAGCAGCAAAACATTATGACATATGTAACACAAAAGCCCACTAGAGGGCGACAGCACCATAAAATGTGTTACTTCTTAACATTGATAAATCACTTTTGTCACACAACGCGTGTGATCCTCCATGACCATATAGAGTCTGGCTATGAGGCCTGCAGGGAGAGATGGCAAATACAAAGAAGTAACATTTAAAAAGTAAGTAAGGAGAAAAAGATGAGAGGAATGTTGCTCATGACATGGAAACAAGTTGATTTTGTGGTTTCCATTCCGCCAGAAGACAGAGATGGAGGATTGGGGAATAATTAGAAGAATTGTGAGGCAATAGAAGATTATTATAAAATATTTCAATTTGCAAGGAGGAGAGGGGGAAATGTGTCATGTGACAGGAAGAGACTAGAAGTCACACCTTTAGTAACGTTATTCACATAACATAAGAGTAATTCTAAGCAGGGATGATGAACGCTGAAAACTAAGAGGATCAAAAAAAGCTCATGGTCGCTCACTTCTAAACACACGCACGCACGCACGCACGCACGCACGCACGCACGCACGCACGCACGCACGCACGCACGCACGCACGCACGCACGCACGCACACACACACACACACACACACACACACACACACACACACACACACACACACACACACACACACACACACACACACATTGTCAACAGTAGTGTAAACAAAACAACCAATGCTAACATTGCTAATTAGGCTTTTACATCATAGCTGACACAAGCTTAGTTTGCTTCAAGATGGCGACATAATCATGTTTTGCTCAATATGGGCTGGGCCTTGTTTGCATGCATCAACACACACACACACACACACACGCACACTCACGCACACACACACGCACACTATGCAGCAGGTGTTTGCAGTGACGACACGCTGAGTCAGGGGATTTTCAATCCAGTAGAAAAGACGACAGGTGTGTTTGCGTGTCTTTGTGTAACTGTCAATTTGTGTGTCTGTTGTTTGGGAGCAAACAATCCTTTTAATTAAAACATTCACATTCACATTCTCAGCTGCAAAAGCTGCTTGTCGTCTTCGTTTTCTGTCTGCAAAAGCGTTTAAACTCCGTACAAAAGCAGGAATGCCATGTTTTGGCCACAGATCATGCTCAGCTAGCGGCTCACTTGCACATGATTAGAGGACTCTCACATAGTCTTGTTCAGTGACAAAACAAACTGTTCATTTGTTTAATTAGACTGATTAGCTAGCTATTCATATTAACCACACTGTACATTACAGAGTGCCACTTCATTCACACATCATGCTAATATGCCGCATGCAACACAAATGTACCAATTAAATAAACTTCTTCATCCTCAAAATCTTCATCAGGGGTTCTAATCGTAACCAAGTGTGAAAACACACTCACTGCTTATTACACACACACATACACACACGCACAAGAGCCCAAACAAACAAACGCGTCCTTACAACAACAACACACATTAATAGCTTTGTTTGAATTTTTGTTGTTGCTTCACCTCAGTTAGGTAGGGAAACACACACACACACACACACACACACACACACACACACAAACACACACACACACACACACACACACACACACACACACACACACCCCTCTGGGGTTGTCCTCATACACCTCTCCCCACCACCTGTGCCTCACATCTGCAGTAGTTACCATGGTGACGGCCCATGACAACACGTGTAATTGAATCCACATGATGTCATGTGACAGCATAGAATCCATCATAGTATTAATAACAGCCAACCTCCTTCCTTCATGTGTCAATCATCCATCTATTCGCTTATTCCTCCATCCATCCATTTCTCCATTCAATGATTAATTCATCCTTCCATCCAACCATTATTCATTCATTCATCTTTCCATTCATTCAGTCATCATCCATTATTATAGCCATCTATAAATGATTAATCAAGCCATTCATTCAGTCCATCAATCATACAGCCAGCTATCCATTCATTCAGTCATCCACCCATCTATCCATTTTCATTCATTCATCCATTCATCTACCGCTGTTCATCCATTTATTCAGTCATCATCCATTTATCTATCATCTACCCATTATTTATGCATCCCTTCATTCATTCAGTCATCATCTATCCATTATAAATCAATTATTCATTCATTCATGACCGTCCTTTAAAGAAATTGAATCAAACAATAAACGTGAACATCGGTGCAAATCCGACATTACAGTCCTTCACAATAAAACTCTGCTTCAGCTCACCGATGGTGGTCTCAAACTCGTCACCATTGTGCATTCACCCCCAGTCACACTTGACAGCTCAGCAGCAAAGACAGCAGCAGAGATAAAAAGACAGAAAAAAATCTATATATAAAATATATACAGTGTATAAAGTTGCATTTTTTAACATGTAAGAAAATTAACAGCATTTATAATGTCGTAATTTCAATAATTGCGCCTTCTCAATAACTTTCACCAAGGCCCAAAAACTAAATGCCATGTCCAACGATTTAAAAAAAAGTTACAGCCCAGTCCTGTAGATGTCAGTAATAAACATTACAAAGAGGATGCAAACACTGCCAGATTTTTATTCACCACACCGTGCTCTGCTGTTTTAAGTACAACAACCTGGTGCTGACATCCATTTGTCCCTCTTGGATTGCAGGGCCAACACAGATAGACAGACAACATTCACACACTAGGACCTATCCCCAGGTGCATGTCTTTGGAGGTGGGAGGAAGCGGGGATCGAACACAGGACCTTCTTATTGTGAGGCACACACACTAACCCCTGTCCACCATGCTGCCCTCCTGGTACTGACAGTCTACTCTATTTTAAGACACTTTTCTGTGTAAAAACACAGCTATACAGACTCAAAATATCAAGTATAAGTATGCCAGAATAACGCACTTGTGCAATTAAAAGACTAAATGTAAGTACACGAGTATAACACACTTATGCACTCAAAAGACTAAGTGTGAGTGCACCAACTGAAACACAGCCAAAAACAAGAGCGTGCATCTTAAATATTTGCAGTGTTGCTATGGTGACAAACATCACTTACGTCTAATTAAGAGCAATGTTTTAAAAAGTTCAAGGGTCACAGTTAAGTCAAATGGTCCTGAAACATTTTCACACGACAGCAGAAGGTGGATGTCAACACACACACACACACACACACACACACACACACACACACACACAGCAGCTGCTGCCTAAACACCCCTGATGACCTCCATCATTCCAACTGTAGATTAAATTTCTACTGCATGTATTTCACTAAAGACACACACACACACACACAAGTGAACACACTCTTTCAAATTAAAAGCTGGGGTGCTCAACATTGTAGTGAATGGGGCAAAAACAAAAAACACTCAAATGGTCCAAACAGATGTTAGCCAGCCGTGCTAACGCATGAACCAACACACCTTCCAAACATTGCCACAGGCATGTTGTACGTTTTCCTTGTATGGAAGAAGAGAAGACGTTGTCACGTTTATACTGTACATATCACAATGAAAGCTGGCGGCGGCCATGTTGCACTGCAATAACACCTGAGTGATTAGCATGGCCGGCTGCTAAAGCTCAATGAAGCTGACTTGATGGCAGACAACAACTTGCTGCTTTCTTCTCCTCCAGGCTGCATCTAGTGGCGTCGCCGAGATGCCGTCCAAAGAGGAAGCTCATGTTTCATCACATTCTCCACATGAGTTAAATGCCTGGGAGGCTCCCGCCTGCTTTACTGCTACACAGTAGCAGTAAAGTGTGTGTGTGTGTGTGTGTGTGTGTGTGTGTGTGTGTGTGTGTGTGTGTGTGTGTGTGTGTGTGTGTGTGTGTGTGTGTGTGTGTGTGTTTGCGTGTGCATGAGAGAGAAGATTCTGGGATTTCCAAAATGGATTTGTCCCGCATGAAACTGCTCCCATAAACCCCCACTGTGCAGAGAGATGGAGGACAAAAATAGAAGCTGTTAGAGTGCTGCCTATATTTACTTTTTTTTACCAACAAATTTCTCATTTTTGTATGAAGCTTGTGTTATAAAGTAATGACAGGTGGAAGTGAGTGTGTATTTTAAGTCACACTTAAACATTCCTATGTAGCATACAAGTGTAAAAAGAAGTGAAAATAGTAGGAATGTGAATATTTCCAAAAACTAACGATTCAATTCAGAACATTATATATATCCATCCATCCATCCATCTTCTTCCGCTTATCCGAGGTCGGGTCACGGGGGCAGCAGCCTAAGCAGGGAAGCCCAGACTTCCCTCTCCCCAGCCACTTCGTCCAGCTCCTCCCGGGAGATCCTGAGGCGTTCCCAGGCCAGCCGGGAGAGATAGTCTTCCCAACGGGTCCTGGGTCTTCCCCGTGGCCTCCTACCGGTCGGACGGACGTGCCTGAAACACCTCCCTAGGGAGATGTTCGGGTGGCATCCTGACCAGATGCCCGAACCACCTCATCTGGCTCCTCTCGATGTGGAGGAGCAGCGGCTTTACTTTGAGCTCCTCCCGGATGACAGAGCTTCTCACCCTATCTCTAAGGGAGAGCCCCGCCACCCGGCGGAGGAAACTCATTTCGGCCGCTTGTACCCGTGATCTTGTCCTTTCGGTCATGACCCAAAGCTCATGACCATAGGTGAGGATGTGAACGTAGATCGACCGGTAATATATATATATATATATATATATATATATATATATATATGTATGTGTGGGAAAAAAAATCACAAGACTATTTCATCTCTACAGGCCTGTTTCATGAGGGGGGGTTCCCTCAATCATCTCCTGATGATTGAGGGAACCCCCCCTCATGAAAACAGGCCTGTAGAGATGAAATAGTCTTGTGATTTTTTTTCCCACACATACATATATTGCGCTCTACTACGGCATCGAGCACTATTTTTTGGATAACCTTATTAAGACATATATACATATATATATATATATATAGGTTACAGGTTACAAAGCTTCTCTTGGCTGCTGATGTATGACGCATGTGCAAAGCTGGGTAGTAACGCGCTACATTTACATTTGCTCCTATATCCTCCTCTTGATGAAAAAGCAACCTCGGAATTATTAAAAGTAGCCCTGTTGCAATCTTTTTTAGTGAAACGTCGGCAGACTTTAGTGCGCTTTTCCCGCCAGGTGCCAACATGTTGCTGACGTCCCTTCGCACGTTGCGCAACGACGTCATCCCCACCCGGAAGAACCATTAAGAGAACCACTGGGCAAAGTGTCAAGCGATTCCAAGGAATTGATACTCTGGTTCTGAACAAGATTCCAATCCTTAGGTCTGCTGCTTCCTTGCTTCCATGCTCCTTGGAAGTTTATTGTAGAATTGTATTGTCATGCATCTCACCTAGAAAGTAGATGGCTGAAGATGTAATCCGACAAATTGGCACACTTTGACAGCCATTTAGAACCCGGAACTGGCGAGAATGAAACGAAAAGATGCTCGGTCAACACTACTAATCATGCAGACTCCATGAGAAACAACAATTACTTTGGGACAAATGATGATCCACAGCCTTATATTTTTGAGACTAAACATATGGATGAGCTAAAAGTTTTAGAAAATGTGTACTAAACAGATTCAGCTTTAGTAAAACACTACGCATCTTGTAGCAATATTGCTAAGTGCTAAACAAGAAATACAAACTATGAACATAATAAAACAATCACTTACTACAATGTCTGCTCTCACTGGGATGTAGACCGATGGGATGTTCATATCTTTCCGATTGGATAAAAACGTAATTACAATCCAGCGGGAGATTTCAATAGAAAGGTGGCCGCAAACAAGCGTTTTTTTCGTGTCTTTCTCGCCATCTCAGGGTCTAAGTTGGATTTCAAAGTTCACCAACTTTTCGGTTTACGGCCACATTCTTCTACTATCCAGGTGAGAGGCATGATTTAGAATCTAGAACACTCATCGGCACCCCTAGCAGATAGTATTCAATTACAAGTAAGAAAGTAACTTCATGTTACTTCCTGCATATGACCACTGAGTGTGTTAAAAAGCCATTTCCAAAGAACTGCAATCTATCTGCTGCCTTTGCATAATTTGCCATCCATCCATCCAGAGTACCTCTCGGGGTCGCTAGGGGTTGCTGGGGCCTATCCCAGCTGCATTCGGGCGGAAAGCGGTGTACACCCTGGACAAGTCGCCACCTCATCGCAGGGCCAACGCAGATATACAGACAACATTCACACTCACACACTAGAGCCAATTTAGTGTTGCCAATCAATGACACAGAAAAAGCAAATATATTTAGAAATAAAAATTAACTTTCTCATGTCGCTTCTTTTTGTGTTGTTTTATTTCACATGCCTGCGATGCGAGTGCTTTTAAAAATGGGGCTGAGTGTTTAGAAAGAGAAATTTACTTTATCATGTTGCTTCTTTTTGTGTTGTTATTTCTTTTGTCACAAGCATACTTGCAGACGCTCCCGATTTTCCCGGGAGACTCCCGAATTTCAGTGCCCCTCACGAAAATCTCCCGGGGCAACCATTCTCCCGAATATCTCCCGATTTTCACCCCGACAACAACATTGGGGGCGAGCCTTTGAGACACTGCCTTTAGCGTCCTCTCTCACTTGAAATCTTCACCCCTTAACAGCCGCCTGCTGTCCAGGCGTGCGCTTTTCCTCCATATAAACAGCGTACCGGCCCAGTCACATAATAATGTAGCGTTGGACGGGTTTGACAATGACCTTTACTCGAAGATGTCAAGAAACGCTGACACGTTGAATGATCTTTTAACTGGTTTAATGATAACGCAAGGCATACTTGGTCAACAGCCATACAGGTCACACTGAGGGTGGCCGTATGAAAAACTTTAACACTGTTACAAATATGCGCCACACTGTGAACCCACACCAAACAAGAATGACAAACACATTTCGGGAGAACATCCGCACTGTAACCCAACATAAACACAACAGAACAAATACCCAGAATCCCTTGCAGCACTAACTCTTCCGGGACGCTACAATAACATCTACGGCTTTTGGAGCTCAGTGCACAACTGCACACACAACAAGAAGGATACGAAGCAGAAGAACGAAGAAGAGACATGGCGACGACGAGTAAGAAGAAGAAATACGCTTGCAAGTTCCAAAATGATTGGAAAAAATAATTTCATTTCATCCAGAAAAGCTCGAAGGGGATGGGTATGCTGCCTGCACATCAACCCCGCAACCGCACCCACGCCTCCCAACAACCCCCCCCTCTCCCGAATTTGGAGGTCTCAAGGTTGGCAAGTATGGGCACAAGCCTATGAGTGCCTTTCAGTGGGAAGGTGGGTGGGGAGGCACAGCAGCACCCGCGGTGCGTTGAGAAGAGCAATATAAGCTTTATGTCAGTCTCTAAAAGTGTCCAATAAGACTAGAAAAAGTTGCTCGATTAAAAAGACAAACAAGAGGGGTCCTGAATGCTTCCTAAATATGGCGACAAAGTTGCTAAATTGGCAACACCGATCCCTCCTGCTACATCTTCTTATTCTCTGGCAGGCAGGGTATGTTCGAGCTGTGTTAGGAAAATAAAGGAATGTATGAGAAGCACTGATTATTCTATTGAGTTTAGAGTAGCACAAGTGGTAAAAACATTGAGGAAGTAAAGATGGTGTAAAAAAAAAGAGATGAAAAAAGAAGAAAAGAGCAGTGAAACATTGTGACCACACCTACAAACAAACACACACACATTCACAAAGCGGTTGATTGTGGCGTGTGATATTTTAAGTGTGAGACACTAAGCGTGACGGTGTCAAATTACGATGATCTTTGACCCACTTGCAGATCACTGCGTAGGCCCGAGACAAGTTTTATGACGACACATCAACTTTTTAAGAACCGCCACTTAACGAGCATGAAGGAAGTGAATATTCAACAAAAAACACAGAACCACACAATTCACGGTTGTTCAGGATGACATGTAACGTCACTGGGGGAGTTTAGTCGTCCCATGTGTGTGTGTTTGCAAATTGCAATGGTGTGTGTTTTAAATTGTGTGTGGAGGATGTGGCACACAGGTGTCAGACACGTGGGGAAACAGGATGTCGGGAAAAGCTGCGAGAGGGAACCGAGGAGGCGGACGAGTCAGGACGCAGACATCCTGTGGACATTATTGGACGCTACCATGCTAACACACACACACACGTATCAGACGAGCCAACAATTGAACAATGCAGCCATGTTTCAATAGGTGGTAGCATTAGTACACCATGCTAACCAGTTAACTTAGCAGCACTAAAGAAAAAAGTCAGCGTCACGACCGTCACCTCTTCATGACCAGATAAGACCAGCTTGAAGTGACTGCGTTATCGAGGTGGGATGAGGACGCCGCCTCCTCTAAGACGACTAGGGAGGCGGCTCGAGATGAGATTACTGAGCTGTGAAGAGAACAATGAGAGCTGAACAAGCTGAGAGGATGAGAAGATTAGAAGATCTACATGAAATATTCAACACCTCACTGATTTAAAATATTGGGACACCCACAGAAAGTACAGAACTTTGTGATACTTCCCCATTCTTTCCGACTGTGGCTGTGGGTTGTGTTCATTAAGGCCTGGTTATCCAGGGTAAATCACACCTAACCTTATCCGTAGCCACACACACACTGCAAAAAGTCAGTGTTAAAAAACAAGAAAAAAAAAAAAAAAATTAGGGGTATTTTATTTGAACTAAGCAAAATTATCTGCCAATAGAACAAGAAAATTCGGCTTGTCAAGACTTTCCAAAACAAGTAAAATTAGCTAACCTCAATGAACCCAAAAATACCTTAAAATAATTATATTCTCACTAATAACAAGTGCACTTTTCTTGGTGGAAAAAAAAAAAAAAAGAGACCATTTTGCTCAATATGTTGAAAAATATTCTTAAATTAATTAAATGCTAGTACCATTATCTTGACATAATGATATGCGCTCGGCATCATGATTTGTTTTTTCATGCTTGAAGTAAGAAATGATTACTTTAAAAAAGTAGTTGACACAGCTTTGCAAGAGTTGATATTCTAGTTTCAAGCATGTTTTACTCAATATAGGTCATAAAATCTCAGCTACAAGCTGTAATATCTTACTGAGATCATTTGGGACCAAAACCCTTAAAACAAGTAAAACACTAACATAAAATCTGCTTAGTGAGAAGAATTATCTTATCAGACAGAAAATAAGCAAATATCACCCTTATTTGAGATATTTAATCTTACTTAGATTTCAGTTTTTGCAGTGCAACAATGCCACCGTTTAAGACCCCCGCCCCCCTCCGTCGCAACGCGACCTAGTCAAATGCGCGGGGAAAAAGAAATTCCACCTGAGCGTCCATCTGCTCCAAGCTCTCCAGTAGATGACTTTACTTCACTGTGAAGTTATTTAAAATAACTATATTGTAAATAGTTTGCTGTGCGTTTTACATTTGTGTGCTGTGTTTTGTGTGCAAGTTTTTAAAGTAAAATGTATCTCCTTTGAACAATATCCAGTGTTGTGGTATTTCAATTAACTAGAATCCAGTGTGCAAGTTTTTAAAGTAAAATGTATCTCCTTTGAACAATATCCAGTAGAGATGTCTGATAATGGCTTTTTTGCCGACATCCGATATTCCGATATTGTCCAACTCTTAATTACCGATTCCGATATCAACCGATACCGATATAAACAGTTGTGGAATTAACACATTATTATGCCTACTTTTGTTGTGATGCCCTGCTGGATGCATTAAACAATGTAACAAGGTTTTCCAAAATAAATCAACTCAAGTTATGGAAAAAAATGCCAACATGGCACTGCCATATTTATTATTGAAGTCACAAAGTGCATAATTTTTTTTAACATGCCTCAAAACAGCAGCTTTGAATTTGGGACATGCTCTCCCTGAGAGAGCATGAGGAGGTTGAGGTGGGCGGGGTTGGGGGGGCGGGGTTAGGGGGTAGCGGAGGGTGTAATTTGTAGCGTCCCAGTTAGTGCTGCAAGGTGTTCTGGGTATTTGTTCTGTTGTGTTTATGTTGTGTTACGGTGCGGATGTTCTCCTGAAATGTGTTTGTCATTCTTGTTTGGTGTGGGTTCACAGTGTGGCGCATATTTGTAACAGTGTTAAAGTTGTTTATACGGCCACCCTCAGTGTGACCTGTTTGGCTGTTGAGCAAGTATGGGGTTGCATTCACTTGTGTGTGTGAAAAGCCGTAGATATTATGTGATTGGGCCGGCACGCCAAGGCAGTGCCTTTAAGGTTTATTGGCGCTCTGTACTTCTCCCTACGTCCGTGTACACAGCGGCATTTTGAAAAGTCATACATTTTACTTTTTGAAACAGATACCGATAATTTTGAAACCGATACCGATCATTTCCGATATTACATTTTAAAGCATTTATCGGCCGATAATATCGGCAGTCCGATATAATCGGACATCACTAATATCCAGTGTTGTGGTATTTCAATTAACTAGAATCCAGTGTGCTGTGGGGCCCTATTGTAGTGAATCACACCTGAGTCATCATAAGTTAATCAAATCTTTAATCGACGTGAGAAAGTAGATAATGCAATAAAGAACATTTTACAACAATTAATCTAGGGATCTAAATATCTGGTCAGGACATCCTCACTCTTTTGCCTTCACCTTCATTTTCCATTTTTGCAATTCAGGCTGTGCTTGGAGGCTGAAAATGGCGGTCGTACTCTAAGGCGAATGGTAGGTCAGTCTGGTTAATGTCCATGGGGCGGTGCAGTGAACTAAAGTGTGCCTTCAGTCGTCCAAACGCACACTCGATGACCATGCGGGCCATAAAGCAATATTTGTAGTCACACACTGCCTGTATCACATCCACGGGAGGAAGTGAGGAAGTTTTTCGGTAAATAGACTCACAGCTGACCCGCACATTCGAATGTTATTTTGCTGTCTGAGATGTGCTGTATCCGAAATAGCTGCAATCGCCCGTTGCTTTCTCTTAAGGTATTGATTTGTGATTTCCAAAAGCGCCTGTACATGTAGAAGAAGGAGAAACACGGACATGTCTGTATGACTCGCCTCCATCTTTGTTACGAAGCTGACTATGCCGCATTTTTTCTGATGTCTATTCCTGTGTGGAGCGCGGTCCTTCTGGCGTCACTTCCTGTGTGGGCGTGGTCTTTCTGGCGTCACTTCCTCTCTGAACTCAGTTTGTAAACGATCAATGAGTCCATACAAAGCTAAGTGCCGGAGATTCAAGAAATACACAGCGGACTTAGCCGTGTAAAAAATTGTCCGAGGAGTGGGACCTTAAAGGGGAACATTATCACCAGACCTATGTAAGCGTCAATATATACCTTGATGTTGCAGAAAAAAGACCATATATTTTTTTAACCGATTTCCGAACTCTAAATGGGTGAATTTTGGCGAATTAAACGCTTTTCTATTATTCGCTCTCAGAGCCATTTTCTCAAACACATTACAAACCCCGAGTCAAATCAGCTCTGTTATTTTCCGTTTTTTCGACTGTTTTCCGTACCTTGGAGACATCATGCCTCGTCGGTGTGTTGTCGGAGGGTGTAACAACACGAACAGGGACGGATTCAAGTTGCACCAGTGGCCCAAAGATGCGAAAGTGGCAAGAAATTGGACGTTTGTTCCGCACACTTTACCGACGAAAGCTATGCTACGACAGAGATGGCAAGAATGTGTGGATATCCTGCGACACTCAAAGCAGATGCATTTCCAACTGGACTGGACAGATCAGCTTTCAGGAAAAGAGAGCGGATGAGGGTATGTCTACAGAATATATTAATTTATGAAAACTGGGCTGTCTGCACTCTCAAAGTGCATGTTGTTGCCAAATGTATTTCATATGCTGTAAACCTAGTTCATAGTTGTTAGTTTCCTTTAATGCCAAACAAACACATACCAATCGTTGGTTAGAAGGCGATCGCCGAATTCGTCCTCGCTTTCTCCCGTGTCGCTGGCTGTCGTGTCGTTTTCGTCGGTTTCGCTTGCATACGGTTCAAACCGATATGGCTCAATAGCTTCAGTTTCTTCTTCAATTTCGTTTTCGCTACCTGCCTCCACACTACAACCATCCGTTTCAATAAATCCGTAATCTGTTGAATCGCTTAAAGCGCTGAAATCCGAGTCTGAATCCGAGCTAATGTCGCTATATCTTGCCGTTCTATCCGCCATGTTTGTTTGTATTGGCATCACTGTGTGACGTCACAGGAAAATGGACGGGTGTATATGACGATGGTTAAAATCAGGCACTTTGAAGCTTTTTTTAGGGATATTGTGTGATGGGTAAAATTTTGAAAAAAACTTCGAAAAATAAAATAAGCCACTGGGAACTGATTTTTAATGGTTTTAACCCTTCTGAAATTGTGATAATGTTCCCCTTTAAACGCTGGTTTAGTGTGGCTGAAACGGGGCATAGGCTACATAATTATTTGTTTAAGGGGTTAAACGACTTAGTGTAGACATGGCCTAAAAAGCTACTGTATGGAGTTTGAACGACACACTACATTCCCAGACAGTCCCGTTATAATGTGTTTATGAACAAGGGCTAGCAGGTAGCACCAAATTTAATTGCGGCGGCTCAAAAGTATTTATTCCACAAATAAATGAACGAATGGGAAACACTGTTTCTGTAATAAACTGTCTACTTTGTTTGTGGCTCCACCTTGCATTGACAACAACAAGCGACATTGCTAACATATTTCTATATGTTTGCTGGTTCCGGAACATGCTCGCTAGTGGGGACGTTATCATTTCAAATGTTCAGTTTCTGTGCTGTGTGGACAGAAAATCATACGAATGGAAAAGCAGAAAGTGGTGTCGGCAGCAGCAGGAAATCAACAGGAAGTGGCGTTTTGGATGCTTTATAAACGCATGGATGCGACAAGTCAGTCGGTTCAAGCTAAGCTCCGCCCAGCAACAGCAGCCATCAGAGAGAAGACCTTCTCTCACGTCCATCAATCTTTCATGCGATCAAACACACGTGGCCCCGCCCACTTCCACTCTGAAGGCGTCTCCCGCTGCACATTGTCTGACACCTCCTCAGTCTGTCCTGTATTTGACCTGCCGGGGACCTCTTCACAGCTCACCAACGTCACCAAGCTCCATTTAAGAAAGAGTGACACCTCCCCTGTTACCTCCTATCTTTGAGGATATGGAAAAACATTCAAAGGCTTGGCAAGCTTTAAAGTCAATTAGGGCTAAATCAATTCAAAGATGAATTCAATTGGAAAAAAGGTTCAATGTGTATTCATACCGTTGCTTCGGTGATTCGGTTTATGAGCTTTATTATTTTTTTAAATTGAGAACGGTGCACCTATGGTGATGTAGGTCGCGCCGTGGGATATACGTGTGTGTGTGTTTGTGTGTGTGTGTGGTAGGAACAGCAGAGTGCCAAGACAGATGATTCAAAGAAGAGGGAGAAAGAGAGCAAAGAGCCCAAAGAAGACGAGAGAAGCTGGTAAAGATTTTGCCATCATATAACCGTATTTTCCAGACTACAGAGCGCATTGGTATATAAGCCGCAACCACACAAAAAAAAAGTTATCCATATATTGGGCGCACTGGACTCTAAGCCGCAGATATGTAAGTTGTGAAATTAGTTATTTAAAAAGAAAGATTTTTTAAATGTTAATTTATATACCTTTATTGTTTCCAAAACGGTGTCTGTGACACAGCAGTAAATCCGTTGACCAAACAAAACAGATGTCATCGTCATGGACCCACTAGCTGCGGAAGCTAGCTGTCCAATCAGTTAAACAGACTCTATAACTCCACGGTGACGTCTTGGTAAATTCACTGAGGAATTTGTGAAACTGGAACAATACAAAAAGAATGCCATTGTAAGGTAATAATACTAACACAGACACTCGTAAACATGTTAGCATATTAGCTAATGCTAACGACGCATGCTTCATTAAACCAGAAAAGCACATACAGATATGCACTCCTACAGACATTACACATGGGACGTTTAGTAAGTAAGAACGGTATTAGTTATACTGTAAAACTTACAAACGTAGTAACGCTATGGACGATTTGTAGACGGAACGGCACTTGTACTTTCGGTTCAAAGTTTTAAACAGCAGAAAACATTGCAGGCATTCACCTAGTTGCACCTGCAGTGAGCGAACTCGTCCAAAAGATGTCACCATAGCACAAACAATGACACACCATTTGAGTATCTTTGTATATGTTTAAAGAAAACTATTTGCATTTTTGCCATCAGCAAAGAAAAGTTCATAAAGCCGCAGGGTGCAAAGCGTAGGAAAAAAAGTAGCGGTTTCCAGTCCGAAATTTAAAGAGACATCGTGTTTAGATGTTTGCACTGTCAAACGACGTTTAACTTGCATAATAAATGTTTAATTCATTCATAAGTAAATACATAATTAAATAAAAAAATATAAATGCACTTTTTTATGTAAGTCCTACATATTGATGCTCCCATAGTGAAAGCACAATTTCAATGTTATGTACATTTATAAGAAGGAATAATAAAGGTAATCAGAAATTCCTTGTTTATTTTAAAAAATAATTTCCAAAAAATGCATTGAGGCTATGAATTGTGTTTTATCCGATTACTCGATTAATTGAAAAAATTAAATGATCGAATCAATCAATCAATCAATTCTTTATTGTCATTGTCATAATAACACTTAAGTCATACATGTCAACGAGATTTTGTTTGAGCTTTTTCTAGTCGAATGTTTTATTACTAAAATAATTGATAGCTGCATCCCTAAAATCAATTCAAGTGTAGAGCATAAAAGAGAGAACAGTTACGTTTGTCTCATTTCACCTGTGACACTTTTAGACAGTCAGGTGATGCAATTGTTGTGTTTTGATTGGCTGAGACTTCATCTCTGGTTTTTTTTGGCCGTCGTCGCTCTCCTATTTTTGTCTTTCCTTAATTCTCTTTCCCTCCATCGACTGACGACGCTCACACGTCTCCTTTTATGGACCGTTTCTTCTCTCCTCCCGAGTGCCGCTTTAGTCGCACTCTCCTGCTCAGCGAAAGTCTTGGGTCACCTCCAGGAAGAGAAACGCTAGAAGACTTTATTGATGAAGAGTTGGGTGCTGAACCTTTTGTCCTCTGCGTTAAATTCGTGGTCATGTAAGACGACAAGGTCCACAAGCAAAGTGAGGATGTCTTCTTGATTAAACACAGGCAGATGTTCTGCTGCAGCAGGGACACACATAGCCTTCCTATGCACTAATAAATAACTTTCTGTTTCTTTTACTAAAATCAACAAATGTTAAAAATGATGTTCTGCTAACTTGGCAGGCAAAGTGCTACAATCCAATCCCCCTGAGATGAGTAAAGTGTAATTTACTAATGAAGTGTGTGTGTAAACAAAGCTGACACTCCACTGACGCTCCGCCAGGACTTCATTACTGCCTGGTTGACAATGCATCAATCAATCAATCAATCAATAATTTTTCAGTCAAGTGTTTGCTTCCACTCTCGTCCGTCATGCACACAGCAAACAAGAGACGATTCCGACAAAAAGAGAGAAAAAAGAAAAATGGCAAGTCATATTAGCAGCAGGCTTTTTGCGGCCCTAAGCAAGATTTTGTTTGTGGCCCCATTTTAGGTAAGACGCCATAAAGCTGACTGCAGCCTACTGAGTACTGTAATACAGTCGTCCCTCAACACGTCACTCTTTGAAGTTGGTAGCTTGTAGTGTTGTCCCCATACTAATATTTTAGTACCGGTACCAAAATTATTTCACACTTCTCTAAATAAAGGGGACCACAAAAATATGCATTATTGGCTTTATTTAAACAAAAAATCTTAGGGTACATTAAACATATCTTTATTATTGCAATTTAGTCGTTAAATAAAATAGTGAAAATACTAGACAACTTTTCTTTTAGTAGTAAGTAAGCAAACAAAGGCTCCTAATTTGTCTGCTGACATACAGTAACATATTGTGTCATTTATCATTCTATTATTTTGTCAACATTAAGGACAAGTGGTAGAAAATAAATTATTAATCTACTTGTTCATTTACTGTTCATATCTGCTTACTTTCTCTTTTAACATGTTCCATCTACACTTCTGTTAAAATTTAGTCTTCTGTTGTTCGATACTTTACATTAGTTTTGGATGATACCACACATTTAGGTATCGATCCGATACCAAGTACCGGTAGTTACAGGATCATACATTGATCATATTCAAAGTCCTCATGTGTCCAGGGACCAACGTTCCCTCTAAGGTGCCTGTGCAATTGCGCACTGCTCAAGCGTCCTCTACGCACGGCAAATCTATGCCACGCACAAAATCAAATAAAAAAATAAGCGCATAACAATTTTCGACACACGGACCACGACAGAGAAAACCGTTTTCGTCATCATTGTTCAAATATTGTAACGTCTGTCGAGACGCTTTGAGGACATGAATTCCATCGATCACTTTACTGAGCAAAACTCTTTATTGTCGGCCATAAACACATCACCAAAACATTAGTAAAAAAAAATGATATCTAGCAAAACTGGTCATTTTCTGCAGTACAAACCAGACCAAAAGCAACTTTGTTATATCAACAGCAGCCGCTCGCTCTTTATAACTTGCGCCAACACATGCACATATGGCACTTAGCCAGTGATGCGTTTACAGCCACACAAAAAGTCGGACAACTCCAACACCACACATAAAGTGTCATTCCAGGTCGTTACACTATGATTTACCAATCAAATGTGTGCTTATTCTAGTGTCATTTATTAGGAATTTTAATTTATAAATATTAATCATGAAATGCTGTTAGTATATTAAATAAATACTAATAAAAATATATTTTTTTACAAACAGGAAGTTGCAGGAATGTACACATGATCCCCTGCTTACATCTCATTGTGCAACATGTGAATGTTTTAATGGGAACTAAATGCAATGTCTGAAAGGGGTACAATTTATTTCCAAAGCAGGACCTCCACCCAGACAAACAATACAAGTACACAGTTCATGAAAAACAATATTTTTTGTTATTGTCATTGTAAGTGGGCCTAAACACTTCTATTAGAAAATAATCTCATGGAAATGACTGCTGTCATTTGATTATAATAATAAGAGAATGTTGTCTGTCTATCTGTGTTGGCCCTGCGATGAGGTGAGGACTTGTCCAGGGTGTACCCCGCCTTCCGCCCGAATGCAGCTGAGATAGGCTCCAGCGACCCCGAAAGGGACAAGCGGTAGAAAATGGATGGATGGATGGAGATTGAACTTGTTATTTAGTCAGGTTTGGGACAGGTGTGCTGCTGGTGTAGTCACAGTGTGCACGTCTGATGTTGTTCACATGGGCTCCACTGAATGCTCAGGGAGTTTTTGCGTTTGCTCACACACATGAAAAATTAGAGGGAACATTGCCAGGGACATATTTCCTGAGTTTATTAACATAATATACTTTTTTTTTTTAAACGAAAGAAGATGTTGTGATGCCAAAAAATATTGACGTAATCATAGTAGTATCGACTACATACGCTACTGTACTTAGTATCATAACAGTTGATGGTAGGTGTAGATCCACCAATGGCGTTTGTTTACATTTTTACCGTGGTGAGCTACGGTGTGTAGTGAAGCATGTTTAGCTATTCCTCGTCCTGCAGGGGTGATACTTGTAAGAAACTCATTTTATCTGTCGCCATGTACTGAGTATTAGTGATTTAGAAGTAGCTAAAACACTACCGACTGGGGCTGGACTTTAGCCGCTAGCTAGCTAGCCATGTCTTAAAGCACCTCTTCCTGAGGACGTTTCAGTGTTATAATTTCACCTTTATCGTGAATTTTTTATCCAAAATGCGTGCGTCCTCCCTTTTCCTGTCTACAAACATTGTCTGCTTGTAAGTACTTTGTGATTGTGCACTGCGAAACAGAGGGGGTATAGTACCGAATATGAGTCATTAGTATCGCGGCACTATACTAATATGGGTATACCGTACAACTCTAGTAGCTTGTTAAGGTGAATATGTTGGTGTTATTTCATGTTTAGAGTGCTTTTTAATGTTAAACCCCATAATTAGAATAACGACAACAGGTTTTTTATGCTCTAGCTATGAAAATATTCAATTTAGAATTAATAATGGCAGTGAGCTAATGTTCTGCCGTAAATAGCTCCACCCACAAACGCCTCTGTGGTATTGAACGTGTCCTGCAAGGATGAAGCTAAACTAATCCAGATTAGCGTCTTGACAGGCCGAGTCAGTGACACTGATGGGAATCCAATTAATACCATATCCATGGAAGATTGAAAAATGACTCATGAAAAGGTGGAAGCGACTTTTCTCTTTGCTATTTTTTAAGGTTTATTAGTTCAACCTACAAAGCATTTGATGCGAGTCCAGAAAGCCCAGCCCATTGTGGTCGTTTGGAAGCACAATGCAGCACGCCAAAGATAGCAAACACTACACTGACAGAAAGGAGGAATAGACCAATGTTTACCTTTATTAGCGTCCTTTCTTTTGTGTCAAGTCATTGAAACAAAGAAACACCACAGCTGTGTCAACTAGTGCTTGTGTGTACTTACACTCAGTGCATAAGTGTGTGTTCACACTGAGAAGTACATCCAAATGCAGTCCTCTGTCAGTGCCAGTATGATGTACTCAAAACACTCAAATTGTTCAGTGTACAGTGACGGTTGTTGCAATTCACAATAAAAAGGAGAGAAAAAGAACGTAAATATTGGGCTAAGTGACACTAATGGAGTTGGGACAGTACTACACGGTCAACATTTAAAAACATTCAAAGTATACTTGTTGCAAGTATTCCATTTAAGACACATTATAGTATATGGACTCAGATAAAAAAACAACATTATCCTCATTTGTCAACATTCTCATTGACGATGAAAAAGAAGTGGGTGGGGCTAAAGAGTGCATTCATTTTTAGTCAGCCAGTCATATAACATTCTCTTCATGAGTTAGTGGCAGTGTGGTGCATTAACAGTGATGGTGAATGTTAAATTAAAAAAATATATATATATTCCTTAATAGTTGAGCAGGATTACCCGTTAGTAGCTAACGTGTGTAGCTCCATGGAAACCACATCAACACACACAGCGTGATCATGCCATGGGACAGCTGGGGGGGGAGACAGGTGGTGGGATGCTGACAGACCAGTGCTGAGAAATATCACTGCAGCTGAGCGACCACAACAAAAACGCTATTGACTTTGAAAAAAAAAAAGAATGACATATATACTAACTAGAGATGTCCGATAATGGCTTTTTTGCCGATATCCGATATTACGATATTGTCCAACTCTTAATTACCGATTCCGATATCAACCGATACCGATATATACAGTCGTGGAATTAACACATTATTATGCCTAATTTTGTTGTGATGCCCCGCTGGATGCATTAAACAATGTAACAAGGTTTTCCAAAATAAATCCATAAAGTTATGGAAAAAAATGCCAACATGGCACTGCCATATTTATTATTGAAGTCAAAAAGTGCATTATTTTTTTTAACATGCCTCAAAACAGCAGTTTGGAATTTGGGACATGCTCTCCCTGTGAGATCATGAGGTGGGCGGGGTTGGGGGGGGTTTAGCGGGGGCTGTATATTGTAGCGTCCCGGAAGAGTTAGTGCTACAAGGGGTTCTGGGTATTTGTTCTGTTGTGTTTATGTTGTGTTACAGTGCGGAAGTTCTCCCGAAATGTGTTTGTCATTGTTGTTTGGTGTGGGTTCACAGGGTGGCGCATATTTGTAACAGTGTTAAAGTTGTTTATACGGCCACCCTCAGTGTGACCTTTATGGCTGTTGACCAAGTATGCATGGCATTCACACGCATCATAATTAAATTATCCCCTCAACTCCCCCCAAAATGGATTAACTCGCTGGAATAAAAAAGACAATATAACATACATCCATAAACGTGGACGCATGTGAAAAAGTGCAATATATTTATCTGTACAGTAATCTATTTATTTATTTATATACTGTATATTTATATATATTTATTTATTATATATATATATATTTATATATTATTTATATATATATTTATTTATTTATATATGCACCTTATTGATTTTTTACCCTGCACTACCATGAGCTTATGTAACAAAATTTCGTTCTTATCTGTGCTGTAAAGTTCAAATTTGAATGACAATAAAAAAGATGTCTGAGTCTAAGTATGTGAAAAGCCGTAGATATTATGTGACTGGGCCGGCACGCAAAGGCAGTGCCTTTAAGGTTTATTGGCACGCTGAACTTCTCCCTATGTCCGTGTACACAGTGGCGTTTTAAAAAGTCAGAAATTTTACTTTTTCAAACAGATACCGATAATTTTGAAACCGATACCGATCATTTCCGATATTACATTTTAAAGCATTTATCGGCCGATAATATCTGCAGTCCGATATATCGGACATCTTTAATACTAACTATTCAAATAGTCGAACATTTGACAATTCGATTCAGAAGAACTACATATCATTATAATCTGTTTATTTCTCTCTTTTAAAAAATGTCCATTGATTCGACTGATTTGTCTACTATGGGCAAAATCGAACAAATCAGATTCGACTATAAAAATCATTAGTCAAGGACAACCCTAGTATTATATTTTAATTTCCGTGTTAGTTAAGGAGATAAAAACTACACATTATTATCAAGCTGCAGGTCGGCCATTTTTTTCCCAATTACCCCTGATTTACACAGGATGCGAAACGGCAGCGGAAGGTCATCGCCACGGCGGCAAACTCTTTCCGTTTTCATTCAAGTCAATGCCATCTCCAGCAACCCCCGCGACCCCAAAAAAGGGACAAGCGGTAGAAAATGGATGGATGGATGGGTGTCCGTTTCCACCGCCTGAGGAACGGCACCGGTATGTCGGTGACGTTCCGCATGAGCTTATATATTTGCCGGTACACCGCAACAAATCCGTTCAATTAAGCTAGAATCTGCTTGTGTGGGACAGGGAGTAATGCACTAACACAAAATAAATAATCCGGTTGAATAATAAAATAAAATGTCTTCAAGATCGTATTTTACACTTTAAAACGTCCTAATGGGCGGGGACAGACATAAGGCCAAATTGTCAAAAGTTTCAGACATAATTTCACCTCGTTGGGACGAATGGATAAGGACATGCTGATTCTGGAGGTCCAAAATTTAGGAAGCATATACAGGCATATCCCGGGAAGCCAAATGGGGGCCTATGTCAAATACCAGCTGATCTGGGGACCAGGAAAGCAGGGGTGGTTTAAATGACGTGTGTGTGTGTGTGTGTGTGTGTGTGTGTGTGTGTGTGTGTGTGTGTGTGTGTGTGTGTGTGTGTGTGTGTGTGTGTGTGTGTGTGTGTGTGTGTGTGTGTGTGTGCATGTACAACGCTCGCCAGGGATGATGTTACTGTTGTGTTATTGCTTGCAACACAAAAAGATAAAGTTGTCATTCTACAAGGCAAACCTGTCGTCTTTTCCTTGAGTCAAGTCAAGTCAACGCCTGTGGGTATTGTTGAACGGGAAAGCAGGAGATGTTCGGCGGCGTTGACATCAGTGTTTACCTAATCACGTGATTATACGCGGATTCGCCAGGTCTCGTAAAAGTCAGCGCTATTTCACACCACCGCAGAGCCGCAACAAAACGGTGGTGGGGATTGCCGGTAGCGGTGCCTTTCCGTGGAGGCTATGTTTTACTGCCATTGCGCATCCTGTGGAAATCAGGGGTTAAACCAGTGGTTCTTAACCTGGGTTCGATCGAACCCTAGGGGTTCGGTGAGTCGGCCTCAGGGGTTCGGCGGAGCCTCCGCCACGGAGGTAAAGAGACATCCGACTTATCGTGTAAATAAAAACTTCTCCCTATCAGTGTATTATGGATACCCCCAAAAAATGTCCCCTCTAATTTTCCATCTGATTTTCAGGTTTTTTGATTGATTGATTGAAACTTTTACTAGCAGATTGCAAAGGAAGAGAATACACAGTACAGTTTACACAGTACAGTACATATTCCGTACAATTGACCACTAAATGGTAACACCCGAATAAGCTTTTCAACTTGTTTAAGTCGGGGTCCACGTTAATCAATTCATGGTAATGTGTGTAAGGTGTGTAATTTGTTGTGAGTTCATGCACTGTGTTGGTTTTGTTCTTTGAACAAGGTGATGTTCATGCACGGTTCATTTTGTGCACCAGTAAAAAAACATAAGACTTTTTCTTGAATTTGAAAAAAAATATATATATATATATATATGTATGTATATATATATATATATATATTTCACTAAAGAAGGGTTCAGTGAATGCGCATTTGAAACTGGTGGGGTTCGGTACCTCCAACAAGTTTAAGAACCACTGGGTAAGACTAACATGACTCTCGCCAGATCCTTGTAGTTCGCTGAGCTCCACACAAGGATCTGGGACTTCTCAATAGGAGATGTATTTTAGAAGACGGGGCCTTGTAAAAAAAAAAAATCATTGTATGTGATTGGATAAACCACTTGTCCGTTATCTTGAATGACGTGCTACTTCAACCACTCACATCGAAATCAACACGTGACGCTGATGAAAGCGACGCTGGGAAATCCAAAACAGAACAGCCGACATATTGGATAACGACAGAGCGAAAAATTAGAGAACTTTTACTGAAACAACGCAGCAATGTCAGTCGACGATCGATGTCGCAAAACAGTTGCAATAGCAGAATCAATGTCAGCACACGACTCCTCGCTGCGTGTCGCCATTGTTGTTTGAATCAAACAGTCGCTTCGGCGCTACGTCACATCTATGAAATCCCGCCCGGCGATCCTGATTGGTTCATTATTTGTTGCTATCTTGAATGAGTTTGCAATGCCCTCGAGCCCAGATCCTTGTGTGGAGCTCAGCGAACTACAAGGATCTGGCGAGAGTCATGTTAGGGTTACACTACAAAACATATCAAAAGTTCCTCATCTACTGTGTCATGTGACCACAAAAGGAACAAAAAGACAGAGGCTCACTTTAGTTCAATTGGTTGATGCAGTGCAAGTGTACCAAATAAAGTGTCCACCTGGAGCAGCCGACATAATCGGTAGTAAAAATTAGGGACGGTGAAGTCCAAGAAGAATTTAAAACGTATGTCACATGACATCATCGATGTTGAATGTCACATGAGATTAACGTGTCGCTCTCACACATCTATTTATAGCAACACACTGCATGTGTGAGTGCATTTGATGATGCTGCTGCAATCATCACACAAAATAGTGAACCACAATGACGTTCACCTTTATTGTCACTGCAAAGAAGTAAGTCAAAATCTTTACCACCAGACCTTCGCAACTTAGATTCAATATCCCTCTTCAAATCAAGACTCAAAACACATCTATTCCTGACTGCTTATTCATTGTAATCATCTTTTCTTTTCTTTTCTCTTTGTTGTTGTTGTTGTTTGTTTTTTTATCCAATTTGATTATATTGTTGTGATTTTGTACGGTGTCCTTGAGTGCCCATAAAGGCGCCTTATAAATAAAATGTATTATTATTATTATTATTATTATAAAATTATTAGATCATGAACAAACTGATTTTGTTGCTTTTTCTTCATTTTCTTTCTAGTCGAGCTGTGCTGTCGTCATGGCGACAGTAACAAGGAAATAAGTTGAACGCGTGCAGAGTTCATTAGCAGCTGGTTAGCACATTAGGAAAGCAATTAGCCGAGAGTGTTGACGAGTCTTTAAAAGTGCAAACATCAGCAGGAAGCTTCATTAAGACTTATTTATTTACACGACTTTAGTAATTCATATATTTATTTATTTACAAGAAACAAACGTATGTTGTAGGACAGATATGTTATTCGGGGAAAATTATCTATTATCAATCAACAGTCAATTTATTTGTTTTTCCACACAACAGGAAGTACTTCAGAAGGTACGAACAGTACCTCACAAAATTGAGTACACCACTCATATTTCTGCAAAATATTTGATTATATCTCGTCATGGAACAACACAAAACAAAAGACACTGTGATACAATGTAAAGTAGTCCCTGTACAGCTTGTATGCATCATGTCAATGTGTTCAAATGGTCAAGTGTAAGAAAATAAAATGGAAATATGGAAAACAATGTCAACATGTGAAAACAAAGTTATTGATGCACTAACTTGAACTCAGTACATTAATGACCTTGTAAATGAAATGCAACATCTACAATATTTTGTGATGCCTGTCTTCTGACATCCTTTTAGTGAGCAAACTGGTAGACCCTAAATTATTTGATTGAATTCTCAGCAAGCGGCGATGGTGTCACATGATCACATCAAGCCACAATGAGTGTATTAAATATGTCAGAGGTCACAGCAACTCTTGTGGCCCAGTCTAAAAATAAACAGCAGCAAGATAACATGCTAACTAGTGACAACAATGCATCCACTCCACTAACACAATCACAACAACAGTTTATACTTCTGACCACACACACGCACACACGTACATGCGCACGCACACACACAAGGTGACAGGTGACCTATGGCAGGTCATGAGAAGCGGGGCTAAACAAACGTGCGACAGCTGCTCATGTGAGAAACACGCTCGTCTTCCAGGAAGACGCCATTTTTACACAGGAAGACATTATTAAATCTTTGTGTGTGCGTGTGTGTGTGTGTGTTCTGGCAATGCTTACTTAATGGGGACATCACTCTGTTTACTCAGTCACCTTTAGGGGACCTCTGACGGTATGGGGACAAAAAAACAGGTCCCCTAAAGGGAAACCTTTTTAAATGATAGTCAGATCCATTCTGAAGATGTCTAAGTGTTAAAATGAGTTTGTATTTTATTTCTGTGGTTTGAGGTAAAATAAGATAATCCTTTATTGATCCCACAACAGGGAAATTTGGGTTACTTTGTTTACGTGTTTCAAATATTGGTAAAAGAGAAAATTAATTTTCTTGAAAAGTGAAACATTTGTTATCCTGGCATTAATAGTACTGTGATTCTGTATGGTATCTAGGGCTGGGCGATATATCGATATACGCGATATATCGCGGGTTTGTCTCTGTGCGATATAAAAAATGACTATATTGTGATACCTAAGTATACGTTTTCACACAGTTGTTTTTAACTGCTGGCATTACACGACAGGCTCTTACCACTCTTTCTTGTGTCTCCTTCTCAGACAGCAAGCGCACATTCTTACACACGTCACATACTGTCATGTCATACGTCACATACGTATACACCCTCGCGCAGTAGAGAGGTAGCAGCATGGCTAAAGTTAGCTGTGGTGCGACTGGTAATACGAGAGAAAGAAGGTGCAAATCTGGTAACAAATGAAGAAAGAATTAATTCCCAAGAAAAACAGCAGGGGGTCCATCGTCTGGCGGTGGTTTGGCTTCAAGTGGGAATATGTCGAACAGACAAACGTAATTTGTCAAGTGTGGGGCAAAAGCGTTTCTACAAAAAGTAGCATTACTGCTAATATGTAGCATCATTTGAAAAGTCACCCGCTAGAGAATCAAGAGTGCTTACTCCACATGTCAACATCTCCGTTCGGTGCCACACGCCCACACCATCAAAATGCCGAGGCAAACATATCCAGATCAACACCGTATGAAAAAAAGAGTCCACGACAAAAGGAGATAATGTCCGCAGTAACCTACCACATAGCGAAGGATGTACACTATTTGATTTCCTATTATGCAGCTCATTTTCATTTGACACTTATTGAAATATCTTGTGTGACATCATGTTTTTAAACTATTGTAGTGGCGTTCTGTACAAAAAGTGCACTTTAATTTAGTGTTGTGTTGATAAGTCATCTTAGTGACGTCATGCACAAAAGTGCACTAATAGCTTGTTTTAAAATGTCTCTGACAATCTTGCACGTTCTGTTTTGGAAATGACATGAATGTTTGTGCCACTGCTTAATAACAGTTTAATAAATACAGTTTTGGTAAATTGACTTAGTTGTGATTTCCTTCTCTGCCTGAAAGTTGAAAATGAGCATATATTAATGCAGTATGAACAAGAATATTTTAATGTAGACACATAGAATCATCATACTGCTGTGATTATATGTATCAAGTGTTCATTCAAGGTTAAGGCAAAATATCGAGATATATATCGTGTATCGCGATATAGCCTTTAAAAATATCGAGATATTTTAAAAAAGCCACATCGCCCAGCCCTAATGGTATCCAGCTTTAGTTAAAACTAATATATTTTTCCAAAAACAAAATCTGGTTTAGTGTTCCTTAGGATGACATTTTCATACAGCATGATTATAAAACATTATTACCTTAAAGTATGATTCACATTCAGAATTTTCCATCCTTCTATATATGGTAGTTGGAGTTGCAGACAACTTCATTACTGCTAAATAGCAGTTTTCAGTTATGTCAGAGAAGATGCAGAATATGCTTTAACATTAAGTGGTGAAACTTCCTATAAGAGGACAGCTGTAGCGCTGTATTCTGAGGATCATGTCATATTTAATTTCAACTTTTTTTTTTTTTTTAAATGGTCCTCAGTAGTCACGTACAAATTTGTGTGAATTTTGCAAAATTATTTAAATTTGGTCCCCATGAACCATAGTAACTCTTTTTCCCCAGGGTCTCCAGTATGATCAGCACATGACTTCATCAATCCAGAGATTTAAAGACGTGTATGAGCTAACTGGTCAGTGGCCATTTTACCAAAAAAATTTTATGCCTCCACAACCCGTAGAAAGGGTGGTCCCAACAAGTGATGACCAAAAACTTGGTGCCCATTCCAAATGATAACCAGTGTGTGTGTGTGTGTGTGTGTGTGTGTGTGTGTGTGTGTGTGTGTGTGTGTGTGTGTGTGTGTGTGTGTGTGTGTGTGTGTGTGTTTGTGCTCACAGTCATTTAATTGACATTTAATGAGCTTGTTCGGAGCTTAATGAAACCACGAAAAGCTGCCTAGTGTGCGTCTGTGTGTGTGTGTATATATGTATGTACATATGTATGTGAGACCTTCATGCACAGCTGAGGGTCCAACAATCAGCTCCGCTGTCCTCAGCAGGAATGCATGACTGAATACTGTGTGCGTGTGCGCGTGGGTATGTGCATATGGGGACATCGTTGATTAGTTAAAGTGTAATTTAAATTCGGATAAGCGATAGAAAATGGATGGATGGATGGATGAAATTAAAATTAGAATTGAGATTTATTATTGGGACAGAAGGTTGACTTCAGGATTTAGCAGGTTTGTGTTTGTTTCGATGTCGGTTGACTTCTAAAACTGTCACTCACTCTAAGAACAGGAGACGCCTGTTTGCCAACGTGTGTGTGGGGGTCGGGGGGAATAGGGGTGTGTATTTGATGGGACATACAATGGCTACTGTGTATGTGTGTGTGTGTGTGTAGTTAAAGAGGTAGTCATAGATACTAACACACTGCCTCACAAGTACAAAGAGAGCTGTATGCCCCCTCCGACACACGGACACACACACACATGCAATGCAGTGTGATGTCATGTTTTTGAGCTAATCCATGAGCACAAGAAGACAAGAAAGAAAAAACCAAAAAACATCTGCTTTACAGTAGAAGTAGCACTTTGCATTGTGGGAAATTTGCAATGCACGAGCACATTTCAATTCACTTTTTGTTTGAGACAAAGTGTATGGTTGCACTTTCTTGAACTACTTGGTGCACTTATCTAATCCAGAATGAGTCCATATTTACTAAATTAAAACATTAAATATTTTTTATTCACACTGAGCTCATGTTTGACATGTGATTTTTGTCGGTTATGCCCCCGCGGGAAGAAGAACACCCCCACCCGTGGAATTTATTAAATTGATGAACATCTGCCCCCAATGAATGAATATAAACACACTACTCTACTGCTGGAGCATCCTGAAAGTGGCATCAAGAAACATTCCCACTTTTATGAGCATTGCTTTGGCTCACACACACGTCCTGCCATTCCTTGCGGAAACACACACACACACACACACACACACACACACACACACGCACACACACACAAGCACACAGATGTTGGCCTGGCCTGAAGTGAGGCATCTGTCGCTGGTCGTCAGCGAGCACATTCCTCGCCTACAGACACACACTCAAAAGTATAAAAATATATACAAAATCATGCCTTTGCGCTCACACACACACACACATACACAAACGCACATTATACCTTCCTAAAACAGTTCTAACACAGCCTAAACACTACACATGTTTGATGGCCAACAAAGGACGCCTGATTAGGCGCACACAAATAGGCCGTGACTGTGAAGATCCCATGGTGCAGCATCAGGCCCGATGGCGTTCATCAGCTGACGAGAAACAAAAGCGGAGGCTTGGATTGGACGACACATGATGTGTGTGACCCTGTGAGCATCAAGCATGTACGTCAACGTTAACATGCGGGACGTATTTGACTGAGCGCTCGCACCAACCACAAAACATTTCTTCCCTGCGGTGGACGCCACAAGGAATGATGGGAAGTTGAGTCGAGACAAGGCGGCGGCGCTGAGGTTCATGAAGGGGCAGAGCCAATCGCCATGGGGCGTGAGCATGACTGTCATGAGGCGGGCAGGTCCAATGTGAGTTGTGGATTTTGTTGTTGTTGTTGTTGCTAGAACCTGCGACTGCTGGTGCACACTGCTGGTTTTTTTAGACTCAAAAATTGCTAACACAGCAGAAGAAGCTATACTGGTAATACAATTAAATGTATGAAAAGATTGATGAAGTGCAAACTTAAATTATATATGTATATACTATATATATATATATATATATATATATATATATATATATATATATATATATATATATATATACATACAGTTCAGGCTAAAAGTTTGGACACACCTTCTCATTCAATGCATTTTCTTTCTTTTCATGACTATTTACATTGTAGATTGTCACTGAAGGCATCAAAACTATGAATGAACACATGTGGAGTTATGTACTTAACAAAAAAAAGGTGAAATAACTGAAAACATGTTTAATATTTTAGTTTCTTCAAAATAAGGGGAACTAAAAAGATTTAAACACCTGCTATGTCTTCTTATTCTCTGGCAGACCGTACGAGTTGTGTGTTTATAAGCGAGGGCACACAATAATTATAATAATAATTATATTTGAGGAGATCTAAAAAAATAAAAATAAGTATGGGAAACACTGGATGGTCTAAGTGCACTTTAGGGTACTGATCGTATACCCAGCGTGACTCCACTTATGCACTTAAAAGACTAAGTGTAAGTACTCAAGTTCTTCCATTAACAAACAATGTTTGAAAACAAATGCTCTCAAAAACAACAAATTAACTAATGTGATTAATCACAAAAAATATTGCATTAATAATGTACAGTTGCAGAATAATCATGCAGTGTACATGCGCTTTTACCTTAATCAGGGATGGTTACCTGAAAGGTGCCACAGGTTGTTACACATTCAGTGATCAGGTCAATGCATACGACGAGTGAGGAGACTTTTGTGCTCGCTGGCAAATTTCACTTCAAAATACACGCAGTTGAGACGAGATAATATTGTTACAAAATGTTTAGCAAATTAATGTGGTGCATTCAAGTACAACATTTTAAAGAATTGCATTTGTGTCCAAATATTGGGCTCCTTTTGTAAGTTAATTTGAATTATGCGAGCGAGTAAGAGCCTGTGATTAATCACGATTAATCCAAATTAAAAACTGTGATTAATCAGATTTTTTTTTTATTATCATTTGACAGCACTAGTGAGGCGGCAGGAAACATCCAAGTCCTAGTTTGGCATCCTGTCATTTTGGCATGAGTGTTGAACAGAAGGACTGAACATATGGAGAGCAAGGCATCATGGGACACGCTTGTTAAGAAATAACAAGCAACCTTCACGAGTTGGTCGGTGCAACACAAAGCGTCAACATTGTGACGGCGTCTCACTGCATGACACACTCTTTATGAAGGACTTGGAGCGTTTATTTGCGAGGACACCATCACACATCTAAAGCTTCTTCCTGATCCAAAAACACAACAATGAGTCCCGCAGCTTGGATCATGCCGTTGAAGCAAAAACATGACAGTAGCTTCACGTGCGCACGCAAACACGTGTCAACAGCATAAGGAGACAGGAAGTCACGGGGATGAAATCGTCCACCTCCACGGTGACCATCTGCCTCCACTCACACGTGAAAGCTTCCAAAAGACGCAAAAAAACAACGAGACCTGAAGAAAGACTTGAAGGACTAACTTTAAGAAGACCGCACTCGCAAGAGGACATGATGGAGACACTTGATTAAGAACACAATATGATGACAGCCAACGCTAAAATGCCTTGAAACGATAAGTTATCAGCCAGCAGATGTTTTAGTCACATTGTCAAAACTAAAGCGTCCATCACTTCCATCAAAGTTTGTTGATACTTGTTTGCGCTATAAAAGTCACACCCTCTTGCCATGTGTGTGTGTGTGTGTGTGTGTGTGTGTGTGTGTGTGTCTGTGTGTGTGTGTGTGTGTGTGTGTGTGTGTGTGTCCCATCCTGCACATCCATAATCCTTTTTATCTAGAACACCCTGGATTCACACAGGTTTTGTTTTTTCGTACTGTTTAGCGACTTTCTCCGCTTGTTTCCTCAAATAAAGTTCTTGACCACGGCCTTCCCCCCTTCCACTCTCAAAATGATTAAAGGTCACCAGCTGGGGGTGTCCAAGCCGTTCAGCAGGCAAAGTTAACAAGCTAAACACACTTTAAAAATATTCAAGAAATTTTAGTGTACACACACATGCACATATACATTTATACACATATATATATGCATATATTTATATATATATATTTATATATATATATATATATATATATATATATATATATATTTATATATACACACACACACACACACAAACATATACACACATATACTCATATATACATACATATATATATATACACACGTATATACATATACATGCATACATATACACATATACAGTATATACATATACAAATATACAGTATATATATATATATATATATATATCCATCTTCTTCCGCTTATCCGATAATAATTATTATCATCATCATTATACACACCGGCCCTAAGACACATGTTCCCTGTGTCAAAATAATTGGCCAGGACTGATGTAGATCTAGTCCCTAAAAGGTGATTCTTCCAAAGATAATTTTAAAAAAAACTAAAATGGATGAAACGTATTTCATTGCGGTGAACAAAACAGATCTCTTTTACTATATTTTCCACCTCAAAAAAAGCACTCTGATATAAAAAATAAACATGGTAGAGACCGGATAGTTTGGTGAGGTCCTCAGCGATGCAGCGCCGCTGAGAAGACATCAAACTTGACTAAATAGAGAGGGTAATTAGATTTGCCAGTGGGGAGCAACACCTCCGGGGCGAGGTGGCGCATTTAGTTTTTATAGAGTAAGAGACATGTCACACCATGAAGCAGCGACCGCGCTGAGGATGGCTGACAGCTACAGCCAAAACTGGAAGCAGGCATTATTTGCTTCTAAAAAACTATTAGTCTGCAAACAAGAATCCACAGAGTAGGGAGGGCGGTTTAATGTCTGGCGATTCAACTGCGAGGTTGATAGTCGAAGCAGACTTCTCCGAATTTGAAGATAGCCCAAAAACACAGTTTACTTATGGAAGTGTACTGATGGAAATCTTTCATTTGAAACATTTTCCTCTCATGTTTTGATGACTGTCATTATGATGCCGTTTTAGCGTTAGCATTAGCATTCTTATTAGCATGGTGAGACTGTTGTCACCGGAGTCGAGTGCAAAGTTTCCAGACTGGGAAAATCCCTCTTTGGAATGTAGTGCACACTCGCATGCACAGTGGAGAATAAATTCAGACCAAAATAGAAAGTAGGATTCCTGGCTCTGTGTGTGTGTGTGTGTGTGTGTGTGTGTGTGTGTGTGTGTGTGTGTGTGTGTGTGTGTGTGTGTGTGTGTGTGTGTGTGTGTGTGTGTGTGTGTGTGATTGTGAGGGTTTGGGGGGCAGCATTGACTGCAGCACTAAAGACTTGCTTGCTTGTGGAAGCAAACAAAACAAAGTGTAACATGAGACCAGGACAAAGACTCATGGGAGAAGACGGACTGTGGAGGGGAATGAATGGAGGCGGCGCAAACCAAGGCTAAAAGTGAATACTGATTGTTTTCTTGTTGGGTTAAAGAGGAGACAATGATGAAATGATGGAGGGTGCTTTTTTTGGAAAGCAGTGAAACAATCATCAGCGAGGAAGGGTCAGACGGGCCAGGGAACTGGTCGCCCCTATCATCCATCTTCATCATCACGTCAGCTTCCACACTACGACGTTTTGCCTACTCACATTCAAAGTGATGACGGAGGACAAAAGAGTTGATCCTTCTTCTTTTCTTTTGCGGGTGAAAAGCTGCAAAACAGATGATGCTCAACCGGACAACTTTATTCCCTCTTCTCAGATGCTTCTTTTCGTATAACTTTCCCACAGTCTGAACAACTTTTTGTTTCATCGAACACTTCATGTCTCCACTGATGCACTTTCGACTATTGAACATGAGTGTGCCATCAGTACTGGGACGTTGTCGTCAAAACACTCAAAATGATGAGTGTGTAGTGATGGACTCTTACCACCCTCAATAGTCGCAAACTTGGCTACGTAGAGGAAGGGGTGGGACTGGCTTGAGTGGTTTCATTCCACCAATAAAAAGAAGAGAAGAAGGTGAATATTGCAGTATTGTTATTTCACGTACGTGTATTACGACAATAGTGGATTTGGGACAGCACTACACGGTCAACATTCACACACTCGGCACCAAGTACGCACTGTACACAGTGTACGTATTCAAGTGTACAGACAAGTATTCCATTTGACATGACAGTCAAGAGTATGGATTTTGCGTGTGGGACATATCAGGTCGATGACAATATAGCATAACTAACTCAACAAAAAGACTTCAATTGAGGACAGGTTTTTTGGGGTAATTACCCTTCTTTGTGCACCAATCAACACACTAGTGAAGTGAAGTGAAGTGAATTATATTTATATAGCGCTTTTTCTCTAGTGTCTCAAAGTGCTTTACATAGTGAAACCCAATATCTAAGTTACATTTAAACCAGTGTGGGTGGCACTGGGAGCAGGTGGGTAAAGTGTCTTTCCCAAGGACACAACGGCAGTGACTAGGATGGAGGAAGCGGGGATCGAACCTGGAACCCTCAAGTTGCTGGCACGGCCACTCTACCAACCAAGCTATACCGCCCCAAGTGTGTAGTGTGTAGCTCCGCCCCCTTGTGTGGCACAGATCAGTTCCTTTGAACTGTCATGTGACCTCATGTGAACTTGGCACCAACACAGTATATATCAATATCTTAAAGTGGTTTAGCATCTCCTTTAAAGAGGTGCGCCCCTCCCCCCTGTGTTGGCATCACTGAACACGTCAGGGCAAAGACACCCGAGCGCCTTGCCCCACCTGTCTAACATGGCGACAGGTTTATTTACATATGTATAAGCGCCACCTGGCAGCGCTCCAGACGACCAACCGTCTTTCCCGAGGCTGGTTGGGGTGTGGCGTCGGGAAAGGCTGGTTTCCCCACACGGCAAGGAAGGCAAGGCCTGTAGCGGAGCGCAACACTGCCTGCTTTTATGTCATGTGACCGTTCCGAGTCCACATTGCGCCAACATTCCTCCAGCTGAGATTTTTTACGTTCTGCGGTGTCCAACTTTCCGCAAACGTACGGCGAGTTGGCGTGGCAGAGGTTCTGCATCCGTGACACGTTGCTCAGGGAGCCACAAATCATGAGCACTTCCTGGCAGGCTGGCGGCCGGCTGGACTCTACGCCGCCTCCGGCTCATCGAACACGGCGCCAAACGTCTGACGGGCCAAAAGACGTCAGCAGCGAGCGGGCCAGAGCGCTGTCGTTAACATTGACGCTGCGGCCGGAGCTTGACTTCCAAGATGAAGGAACTCTGAGGAAGATTCCGGAGAGAAAGGCACAGATGGAATTCATCACCGCCCTCCCCCCTGACCCAGTGGTACCAGCGCCAGAAGAAGCGTCAGCAAGGAGCTGAGGCACAAACAAAACGCTGACACAGCATCGTGGAAAATATCTGTCACAAAATTGTGGTCCAATGGTGACTTATGGACATAAGACGCTCAAAAGACAGTCGGGGTGAAAGCTGGTTGTTTATGTTGGCGTGCGTGAGTGTGACATGAGACGCTGATGACCTCTTCAAACTGCGTTATTTCAGCTGATTAAATCTGGACACCCGCCTGACTTGACCCACCATGTCCCTGCAACCTACTGCTTCCCCTATTCATGATCCTCAACATCAACTAAAATATACACACCCAATGAATAAACTTTCAGCAATAGTGATTGATTATAACCATAAAGGTCAAAGGCCATCTAATTTCAAGTTAATTCCCATTATACAGTGGGCAGCACGGTGGCACAGGGGTTAGTGCATGTGCCTCACAATACGAAGGTTCTGAGTAGTCCTGGGTTCGATCCTGCGCTCGGGATCTTTCTGTGTGGAGTTTGCATGTTCTCCCCGTGACTGCGTGGGTTCCCTCCGGGTACTCCGGCTTCCTCCCACCTCCAAAGTCATGCACCTGGGGATAGGTTGATTGGCAACACTAAATTGGCCCTAGTGTGTGAATGTAAATGTGAATGTTGTCTGTCTATATGTGTTGGCCTTGTGATGAGGTGGCGACTTGTCCAGGGTGTACCCCGCCTTCCGCCCATGTGCAGCTGAGATAGGCTCCAGCACCCCCCGCGACCCCAAAAGGGACAAGCGATAGAAAATAGATGGATGGATGGATCCCATTATACAAACTACCCCCCATCCTCATCAACCTTTTCCTCATCCAAGCAATGCCTATCTGAGTTCTTTAATGATGCAATCAAAACAAAAAAAAATGTCCATCAACCCCCCTCTAACTTTAACATTGACACCCTGACAAGAACAACATGGCGGACAAGAGAAGCACACTCCAAAGTTCTCCGAAGTCCAACAACCCTAAAATCAGAAGGGGTGTGTATGTAAGGACTGCACGATTAATCAACATCGTATCGACATTGAGGTTTTAATCATTGAGATTACGTTTTTTTCCCCGCCGTCACCGGCATTTGAGTGGCAGACATGTTCACCAATCAGAATTGTTGAGCCTCGTGTTTGTTCGTCTCTCGCTCCAAACAGGAAGAACGACGTCTCAGTCTGTGCATCGCTCTCAACACCTGAGCGTGTTTATTTAACAGTAGAATTAACTGAACACAGCGAGCCCTCTTTTCAGTTATTCACAATCTTTGTTTTGGTGAGCGCAGAGCGGGGCGCCGTGTCGCTATACAATCGGTCCGCGCATGCACAAGGACTACGTCATTTCCGTCAACTTGTTTTACGGCAGTTATTTTCTTGCACGCCGACCATGGTTTTCTTTTTTGTAATCGTTATTTGAATAACAATGTCATATAAAATATAACATACAAAACAATACAAATATTACTTAAGATTACAGTATTTATTTTGAGACTGTACAGAAACCTGAACGATGTGCTCAGCAGCCTTATAAATGGGAAAGAAATCTATTTTTTAAAAACTTTATTTACAACAAATACATCAATTCACAATACTAATCATTTAAAAATCTATTTTTTGTCAGGCCGCAGACATAGATTTAGGTTACAGTAAGTAATCAACATTTAAAAAAATAAATTACACTATGGGAGTCAGTGGCGCCCCTGTGCGTCATACAGAGTAGATATGTCCGGTATTGGCTTTTTTGCCGATATTCCAATATTGTCCAACTCTTAATTACCAATTCCGATATTAACCGATACCGATATATACAGTCTTGGAATTAACACATTATTATGCCTAATTTTGTTGTGATGCCCCGCTGGATGCATTAAACAATGTAACAAGGTTTTCCAAAATAAATCACCTCAAGTTATGGAAACAAATGCCAACATGGCACTGCCATATTTATTATTGAAGTCACAAAGTGCTTTTTTTTTTTTTTAACATGCCTCAAAACAGTAGCTTGGAATTTGGGACATGCTCTACCTGAGAGAGCATGAGGAGGTTGAGGTGGTGGGGTTAAGGTGGGGGGGTAGGCGGTAGTGGGGGGTGTATATTGTAGCGTCCCGGAAGAGTTAGTGCTGCAAGGGGTTCTGGGTATTTGTTCTGTTGTGTTTATGTTGTGTTACAGTGCGGATGTTTTCCCGAAATGTGTTTGTCATTCTTGTTTGGTGTGGGTTCACAGTGTGGCGCACATTTGTAACAGTGTTGAAGTTGTTTATACGGGCACCCTCAGTGTGACCTGTATGGCTGTTGACCAAGTATGCCTTGCATTCACTTGTGTATGTGAAAATCCGTAGATATTATGTGATTGGGCCGGCATGCAAAGGCAGTGCCTTTAAGGTTTATTGGCGCTCTGTACTTCTCCCTACGTCCGTGTACCACTTCGTACAGCGGCGTTTCAAAAAGTAATTTATTTTACTTTTTGAAACCGATACCGATAATTTCCAATATTACATTTTAAACCATTTACTGACCTCTCTAATTAGGATGATGTTAATGAGAAGGGTAATGAGAAAGAAGATGTCGATAAGAGGGTTAATTAGGCTGATGTTGATGAAAATGATGAGAATGTTCATTGAGAAGACATCTATGACAACAATAATGATAACAATGATGTTGATGAGAATGTTAATTAGGATGACAACAAAGAGAAATGTTGGTGAGAATGTTAATTGGGAAGACATTGACGATGATGACGTTAAATAGGATGATGTTAATGAGAATGATGATGAGAATGTTAATTGAGTGAAAATCATAAGAATGAAGAGAATAATAATGACAATGTTAATATGACAATTACGATGTTGCTAAGAATGTTAATTAGGTTGAGTTTTATGAGAGTGATGATGAGTGTTAATTAGGATGATGTTAATGAGAAGGGTCATGAGAAAGAAGATGTCGATAAGAGGGTTAATTAGGCTGATGTTGGGGAAAATTATGCGAATGTTCATTGGATGACGTCAACAACAGTGATGATAACAATGATGTTGATGAGAATGTTAATTAGGATGATAAGGAGAAATGTTGGTGAGAATGTTAATTGGGAAGACATTGACAATGACAACGTTAAATAGGATGTTAATGAGAATGATGATGAGAATGTTAATTGAGTGAACATTATAAGAATGAAGAGAATAATAATGATGTGAATGTTAATATGAGAATGCTAATTGGGATGATGAGAATGAAGATGATGAGAATGTTATTTGTGAAGATGTTGACGATGATGGGAATCTTGATTAGGATAAAGATGAAAATGATCATGTTAATCAGAATTATGATTATGAGAATGATGAAAATAATGAAGATGAAAACGTTAATTAGGATAATGTTGAAGAGAATTCTACAGTAAGTAGGATGACGTTGATGCAAGGAATGTCAATTGAGGATAATGATGAGAATATCAATTCTAACAATGATTATGAGAATGATGATTGAGAATATTGATCAACCTGATGTGATGGGAGAATGATGTTGGTGAGGGTTCGCCCACGTTTGTCATGTATTGGGGGGTTGAGGGGGGATGCCTTGCCTTACCACAGAAATCTGCAAATGTCAGCGCCGTCTACTCTCACTTAACATTGGGTCACGTCAGTATCCATCACTCGGGGGAATCCAAGATGGCAGCAGGTGTTACTTGGTAAAAACCTGTGGACATTCAAAGTCACTGCAAGGAGGAGGAGAAGGAATGACGTCTCCATGGTAACAGTCGGGATCTCGGGTGGCCTCATGCACAGGACCCCAAAATGGACGTTGTTGAAGAAAACAAGCGGTGTCACCTGTCACAACTATTTAGACGTTTATGATCCAGTTGGACCTTTCAAACATGTCTACTTCATATCACAATGAGGTGAGGAAGACAAAAAGATGAAGATGAAGCTCCGCCACCCCAGGACAGATGATGCGTGGAAATGAGAAATGAGGTCAAAGTCTGCGGGGGGGCTGGAAGCTCAGCAAGTAAATAATGCAGCGGGTCATGTGACCCCATTTCCATGCTTGTTTATATGCAGCGGCACTAAAAGGAAGGAAGGTGCTGGAATGTATGTCATCTTTTATAACCCCCCCCCCCTTAACCAGTTTCCCTCAGCTTCAGGAATCAGCTGATGGAATGTTTTAGCAAGGATGGAGTGAAATACGACACCACGCTACCAACGACGTGACGTATCCACGGAAGGAAGAAGAGCTTGATGGGAAAATCAATATGAACGCCGCCTGCTGGGATGCTACCGAGAAACGCCGCGACGTGATGGAGGTCGTCACGAGGAAGCTGCTGGAGGGTTCTTTCCAAGAGGAAGGCTCTTTTGCCCAAGTTCATTGAATGCACTTTTGTTCCACCTCGTTTGACACAAAGTCAAGTACTGGAAATACTCTAGAAGAAATGTACCCAACCAAGACCACCAAGGCTGTTCTTCCTCTTCAGGCCTAAAAAGTTATTCTGGTTGAATGCTTACATTGAAATCTCAATAAAAAGCTTATTTATGTCTTAGTGAGGCATGAAATTGTCATGAATGTACACAAATAAATTAGACCTACAACATATCACGCTGGGCATCTTGTTTGATGGCATTTATGTGGCGTGAAAAGCTTCCACTAATAATGCCAGCTCAAATGGAAATGCTTTGAAAACTTGATGACGGGAAGTTGACATGTGGCGTCACTCTTCAATCAGTGCACGTAAGAATATTTTGATGTTCATTTCGTCAGTTAGTGCAGCATTCTGCTCCAAAAAAACATACTTTCAATCTTATTTCTACTCAAATGTGTGGTTAATATCCTTAAAATGGATCACCGCACTCAGGATGTAATGTTTCATCAGAACCTCTCCTCCAACACAACTTCAACTTGACCTGTCACCTCTAGACCTTCTCCAACCAACCGAGCCACAGAGGCGAAGCAGGCCGAGCAGAACCACCAAGTTCGGCGGGCGAATTCGGGCACTCACCTTCGGATAACTCCAACTCCAGCTCGGCCAGTTTCGCCCGAACCTCCACGGGTATTGACGCTGGGTCCCGGTCCGCCATTCCGCCGTCGTCGTCAGGCGCCTTAAATGGGCTTCTGGAGCCTCGTTGGGCTGCTTTTGCCTTTCGTCAAATTCTCTCGAAAATACACCAAAAAAATGAGAGTCCAATCCTCGATGCTTGAATGCTGCAGCAACGCTGCTTTGCTCGCCTCCTGGAGTCATCAAGTTCGCAACGTTGTGTGGCAGCAACTTCCGGTGTTTCAGCTAACAAAATAAGAGCAACGTTTACGCTGCAGCACAACGTACACACAACTATGAAAAGACGCCTCTGCGTTTCCCGGGTATGGTTCTGACTACTGCTAACTTTACACGCCTGACAGGTTCCATCCACTTTTTATTGTTTCTAAATAATCCACTTGGCTACGTCTAAATGTCACCATCATGCATTTTGAATACATGTAGAGATCATCACAAAAATACAAAAAGACTGCTTTGTTCGGGAGTTAAAAGAAACGTTTCTTGAAAGTGAACCCAATATTTCCTTGCAGTTTACGTCATCTTTATGTTTACAAGTTTAGACAGCAGCTGTTTATTCTCTGGTTCCCCCTAGTGGATAACTGTGGGAAAAGTTTTTGTTTTTTTTAAAGTAATTTTTGAAAATAACTGTCAAACTTTATAACCATTGGTGGACAATAACGCCCCCTTGCGGTAAAGAAGGAGATGTGTAACGAAGGTTGAGACTATCCCGCCATCCATTTTTCTACTGCTTGTCCCTTTTGGGGTCGCAGGGCTGCTGGAGCCTATCTCAATGAGATAGGTTGAGACTAATGCAGTCAAATTATTAATTTCTTCAGTTGAATTACACTGTTGAGATGTGACTACTCATTACAAAAATCAGAGTCCATTACTTGCTTGCATAACTTAAATTACCTTGAGACCCCAATATGCAACTGCAATTAGGTTAAAAAGTCATACAGAAACATTTTTTAACTGAAAACACTTGTTGACAGTATTATCTCAAGTCCCATCAGGCATTATTTTTAAGCTAAATTTGCCACCGAGCACAAAAGCCAAAGTCCTCTCATTCGTCTTTACATTGACCTCAGCAACCCAAAATGTTGAAAGAGCCATATTGGACCAAAAATACAAAAAATAAATCTGTCTGGAGCCACGAAAAATGAAAAGCCGTATATAAGTCTTATAATGAAGGAAACACATGATGTAAGTGTCTATGTTAGTTATATTAGCCAACTATTAAAATTACTTTAAAAGTCTTATATAAGTGTTATAATGAAGACAACGCATGACGTGTCTATAATAGCCAACTATCAAAATGACTTTAAAAGTCTTATATAAGTGTTATAATGAAGGCAACACATGATGTGTCTATATTAGCCTTCTATCAAAAAATTAGGCATAATGTTGCAATATGTATACACAGCTAGTCTAAATAGCATTCTAGCATTGCTTAGCTTACAGTCATGCACTTGCCAAATATGCCTGATTAGCACTCCAACAAATCAATAACATCAACAAAGCGCACTTTTGTGCATTCACGCACAGTATAAAATGTTTGGTGGACAAATGAGACAAAGAAGGAGTGGAAGATTTTACATGTAAACAAAACTGTTGCATCACGGTCCACACTAAGGTGAGTCCAAGAACCGGCGAAATTAGTAGGACAATGATGTTCACCAAATACTGTCATCAGTGAAGCATACACACATACATATTAAACAGTGGACTTTCTAACAATTGGGAAGGTTTGTGTCATATTTGTCCTCAAACAAAAAACATACTGAAACAAAAAATTTAATCCCCCCCCCATTTTTTTATATTTTCAATCCTTTTTTAAAAATGCTGCAGGGAGCCACTAGGGCGGCGCTAAAGAGCCGCGGGTTGCTGACCCCCGACCTAATCACTAAAAACGCCTGCCGCCTAACCCTGTGGTTAAGGTAAACCGCATGTGTGTTCAAAATATACCAAGTGCCTAATCTGTGTTGATACATTACAAATGCAATCATTTTTTGTGGTTAATCCCAGGTTAACTTGTTCAATTTCACAGCCCTCGTTGAGTCATTCAAATAGCATCTTTGTTTTTAAATTCCATTAACATTTGTAAATAGAAAATCACTGCACACATTTTGAAGGACACACTTGTCTCCTCAACAGTGCCTAAATGTTTATTTTTTTCAGTAAGCTACATGTTTTTTTTTCCTCCAAATGAGACAATTGAACATCATGACACAAGAGTAACTTAAATTATCTATAGCCGACACAAACGCTTGATTCCAGTCTCTAATGGAAGAAAAAGGTCAATGGTAACAAAAAACTAAGAGTCCCCACATTGGCGTTAGGCGGGCCCTGATGCAGTCAACGATTGTCCACAGCTGCTAGCGTAGCGTGTATGTTAGCGCTAATGGGTTAAACCACAGTGAGTAGATAGAACCGAGTCTTGTTCCAGTCAGTCTTTGTGCATTCCTCGGGTTTTTGCATTACAAAACAAAGTTCACTGGCACTGTCAAAACGGGCCACAAGGGGGCGATATGTAGGCTTGTCCTGTAAGCCAAGGAGAGACATGGCAGCCATCTTTGTGGCAGAGTGCTTAGGTTAGTCCACACGTGCACACATTCACAGTTCAGGCCCAGGCCCAGAAAGTTCCAGTCCCATCCCATCCAGGGAAAGTGTCAATGAGTCAATCAGCAGTTCCCGCCCCTGCAGCAAGCAAAGGCTGTATGTACAGGTGACACTACCACTGGGCGTTCTCTTGTGGTCAAATGCTTTTGAAACCTCTGCCAAGAGTCAGTTTCTTGTCCACGGAGGCAACAAATGAACAATCCAATAGACACATGGGGAGGCGAGAGAGAAGATCAACATTCCATGAAGGCTTATTGTCTGTGCTTCAAATGTGGTTTACGGGTCACATGACCTCAGAAGAACAAAATGTATGACAGACGATGACATTTGGACTGGGCTCAAGGAACATGCATGGTCGAGCTCCCATGGCCTTAGCTTAGCTCAGCATAAAGACTAGAAAGGGTTTGTCTTTCAACCTTTGACCGCCGCCAAACAGCTAAAGCTATAAGTTAACAAAGAGACAAATGCTTAGCGTTGACTGGAACATAAAGTCACAAAATGTGTGCAAATGAAATAGCTTCTCGTCTTTATGCTAAGCTAACACATCTGTAGAGATCTTCTCTCACTCAAATGAAGCAGTTGAGGATGTTACAATAATGTTTGGTTTTTTTGGCTGTTTGTCATGTTTACGGGCGCCTGTGACCAAATGAAAAGTCTCGCGTGGACAAAGAAGTGATAGACGTGTTGTCCTCATGTAAACAAGAATGAAGCCACTGTGTTGACCAGGACAACAACGGGAGGAGCGACATAATGGAATGAAACAACAAAAAACCGTACAAAGTGTTCAACATAGTCCACACAAACTCCGATTAGAAAAAAACCCAACATGAAGTCTTTTTAAATCCTACGTCCAGCTCCATAGTGACATTAATAGCTCAACAAGATCAATAGATTTTTTTTTATAATGGTCATTTTGAAGGTACCTCTTATATCTTTTCTGATTATTTACAACTGTACAAGCAAAGCACACACCTCAAAGTGCATATATTTAATACAGTATTGACTCCTTTTGCATTTACAAGGTTTCATTTACGCCCCCTAAACAAAAATAACCATCCAAACTATTCTTTTTTTCACATTATACAAAAATGGGTGAAGGAAAGAAAAACGCTGATAGATTTTTTTTTTGTGTACTCTGGTTTCGTAAGACTCATCACTAAATCATCGTCTTTAGTGTGTCAGGGGATAAACTCTATGCTCATCTTGTATAAAAGTTAAGGCAAAGTCATTTTTCAAGTTTAAATAAAATTCAAGTTTCTCAAACACTGGATGGAACTCTTCTACGTGTGTTTTGTGTGGAGACCGAAAGGAACCGCACTGCTTCATCAATAAGCCATACGCAAAGAATTCAGCCATCCAAGTGCATTTCAGTCCTTCAAAAAGAAAAACAATCCAAATCAAAACTTTTCCCTCATCTCCCCAGCGGAATTACCCACAATGCTTCACACGGCAGGAAGACGTTGGCGGGACAAGCGCCATCCCGTGTGGTGTTTCATCAGTACAGTGGTTTTCTTTTGAGGGGCGACGACTTTCTCAACTAACGCAAGGGAGGGAATCTGGCTGGATGTTTGTCTTATGTACATTTGCAATGGTTGGAAGCACACATGCGGCGTGTGCCAAAGAGGCTGCTACACTCCACAGAGCGCTCAGCTTCTCTCATGCCCGCTGACCTCGAGCTCTGCCCGCAAACCTTGCATGCAAGATGTTCATCGGTCATTGCGACCTCTCGGGGGCGCTCTTTCGTCCTCTGCTACTTTCCAAAAACACCAACTCAACGTTAAATGCCACTCTACCTTCAAATTCCTGTCTAAAAAAAACTAAGAAAAGCTTCAACATCCTCCCCCAGAGGAATGACTAAACATGGTCAGCAACAGTGTTTATTTAAAAAAAAAAAAAAGAAAAAAGAAAAAAAAAAAAAGGTGCATACTGGCTCACAAAACAAAGACATCACATGACCCCTTTAGCTTGACTCCTCCTTTGCGCTCATCCTCCAAACTTCTCATCCTGAATATTTGCCTTTGTGAAAACAAACACACTGCTACTCAACTGTCACAAAAACACATCTAGCCCCACCCCCGTCTTTTGCCTACAAGGGGTGGACATATTGTGAGTAGTAAGCGTTCACCTTCTCCTTTTCTTCATCGTCGTCACCTTCATCCCACACTAAAGAAGATCCTTATGCTATGTCTCCAAGAGGTTATGGTCGATAGTAGCAGTTAAGCTCATGTCATGAACCACGCCAACAATGCTGACCATGCCAAGAGAAGAAACTAGCAGAGATGCTTAACAGAACTCCACTGATCTTACAAAATCTCCAACAAAATAGGCCAAACAACCAGATTGCATTTAGATGTTCAATCTTGCATGTGGACACAACCACGTGTAAAAACCATATCTCAGCCGAGACAAGGACCATTACTACCAAACAATTTGGCATCTGTTGCCATCATCGACAACGCCCTGGTGCTACTGCTGCTTGGAGTCATCCCGTCACAGGGAGCTTTTTGAGCCAATAATGAGATAAGAAAAAGACACTGAACATAACTAAAAATCCTAATTAAAAAGAAAAATAGAAAAAGCAAATAAATAGAATAAAAAGAAGGTGAGGGTGCTTTACATGCACAGTAAAGTGCTTTTTGTCTGCAAGCCCTGATCCAGAATGCGTGTGTGAAGCTGTAGAGTGTGGAAAGAAGAAGAATGGAGTAGCCCTGATGCATTCCTGTTTTTGAACACATCTATGCAATGAAGCGGGGGGTACTCTAGGCAAGAGGCAAGGAGTCGCCCTACAGTGGAGACTTGGGAGGGGTGTGGTGGAAATCTTTGCTGGGGGTCTTCCCTAGGTGTGGGGGTGGTGAGGCCCAGCGCCCAGTTGGCCTCCGGGTCTCCCGTGGGGGTCTCCCTGTGGCAACAGCAGCTGAGCCAGGTTTAGAGGAAGGTGGGGGACATGTCTCTCTAGCCTTGACCTCCCCTGTTGGGACGGCGGCATCAGGGCACTTCCTCTCCTCGCCTGCTGGCTTGGCCTCCTTGGGGGTCGGTGGCTGCGTCAATGTGGCCATCTCCTTTGCTCGCTGGCAGATCTCAGCGTAAGAAGGCTTTCTCTGCTCCTGACACCAAAAACACACAGTAGTCACTTGACTTTCCATTCAACAACAACCGATGACAGTGATCGCTGTCGAAGTAGGGATGTAACGATTACCGGTATAATGATAAACCACAGTAACATTTCTGACGGATGTATGTAATAAGAGGCAGGAATCTTTGGGTACCTCACAATTCAATACGATTCTTGGGGTGAGGATTCAATTCAGAATTGATTCTCAATTCAACACGATTTCCGTAACATTCTTTAGTATATAAATGACTAACACTTTTCAGAACAGGTAACAAAAGCTCCTCTTGGCTGCTGACGTACGATTTAGGCCATGTCCACACGAACACGGAGAGTTTCAAAAACGCATATTTAAGGTTAAAACGATCTCCATCCACATAAGTGTAGTTTCAAAACTGTCTGTCTACACACAAACGCATACACCTGCTGGCATGCACATTTTGTCTAATCAGAAGCCTGAAAAAAGCAGCAACAGCTGACTCAGTGGCATTACACTTCTGTTATTATGTTTATTTTGATATACTAGACCTACAATGACATGTACCTTATCTTTAAAACCAGCCTGCACGTACACAGAGCCCTGGGAACTTTATGTATCTTTTTTTTCTCCCAAAGTTTAAAGCGCACATGCACGCCTGTGCTGCTGAAACCCAACACACCTAGAATTATATTAAAGCGCACATGCACGCCTGTGCTGCTGAAACCCAACACTAATAGAATTATAACATGTTTAGCAACACGGTGATATATTACATTTGCAGTGAAGTGTACATTATTTCTAAAATCAACATGCACTAACAAGCCAAGGAAACCCTTTTGCATGTTTAAGTGCCTATATAAACCGCACGGGCGTACGTGCGCCGCTGCAAAACTCTTGTGGAATTATAAAACATTTAATCCTCGATATAGTGATATAGTACATGTGTAATGAAGTGTATAGTCTTTAACATCAGTACACACTAGAAGGAGGAGGCTACATCATGTTTTTTGTTGTTGCTTGGTCGCTTTTTTAGGCGCGTGCACGGTCGTGCCCGGCTCCATCTACACAAAAGGAAGCAACACACGTAAATTAACTTTATGATCTGTCGAAAAATAAGGACTAAAACGTGAGGTAATGTTGCACCTTTCGACGGCGATTGTATGCAAATATCTGACTGTCATTAGCGCTGGCAGGAGTGTCGCAAAGCCCATTTTGAAGTGTCTTTTTTATTTATGTTTACGTTCAAACATACAGTAAGTCCTCTTATAGTGTTTAAAGCCAGCAAGGCAGTGTGTTGAGCTTTGGAAATGACAGCACACAAGATACGCGTCATCACAAGCTCCGTTTGTGCCGTATACACGTATACACTAAGCGGAGAGTTTTGGCCAGCGTTTGCGAAAGTCTGCGTTTTTTCAAGACAAAAGTATGTGTTTGCGTGTGGACAAGAGACGGCCACTTAAAACAGTGACTTAACTACAAAGCTAAAGCTAGCGACAACGATCCATACACCCACAACACATTTCATCTGCTTGTGTTGTTGTGAACAACATCATCGATGTAGCATTAAAGTATGTATAAACAGTGGTCGCAACTGGACCCAGAAGTCATTTTTTTAAATGTTATCTCTTTAAAACATGCTAGAAAAATGCTTATCCTCTTAAAATAGGCCTTCTAATGGCCACAAACTGGATGATAATTGTTTTAAATCAGGATACAGCCGCAGCCGAAGAAAAGGAACACGGACAGACGTAGCAATTTATTGTCGACGGCAAGTTATTGAGTTCATTTTTTTTTACCATTCAATTGATTGCCTTCGGACATGTTGAAAAGGGAAACTGGAAATTGTGATGTATCATGTTGTAATTGTTTGCATGTTTGAGATAAACTTAAACCATTACTACTTTCAGCCCAGTCCTGGGATTGAATAAAATAATTTTAATGACTTTTTTCTGCTCAACATCTGACTTTTTAAACCCAAACCATGTCCAAATCAAAGACATAGCAGCATTTTTTTTTTACCAGCTCCTTCTTCTCTGCTAAGCTTGCGGCCAATTTCACATAGAGGTAGGTGTGGTTTACGGTAGAGCGCAAATCTCTACCGTGGCCAAATTTCTACCGTTTCTACCATCATACTGTGTATACCGCGCAGCCCTAATTGCAACAATAAATCTGAGGATATTTGCATTTAATTAAACATTTTATCAAATTTAATTTGACACAAAAAGCACACTACGATGGTAAAATAAGTGTAAAAGGTAAAAAACTGAATTAAAAACAAACAAGAAAGCTGAATTTAGTGTTTTTTATATTGCTATTTTTATTTAAATATATTGTTATTGCTCGTTATTTTACTTGTAGTTTTATTTGTTACAAATTCATATCCAGGTTTTTTTTTATTAAGTTTTGGTGGTACAATAAATACTCGTTTTAAAATTAATGAAATTTTGTGTAATTAATCGTGATTACAATATCAATCAATATAATCGCAATTATTATTTTTGCCATAATCGTCTAGCCCTAAAGTAAACTACATCTCCCAAAATCGCACAGAGGATTTTGGGAGATTCTCTCTCGGATTGCCAGCCCAGCGTATCACCGCGCACCCGTGTAAGTTGCCACGACTCGCTGTATAAGAGACACTATAATTTGTACTACCATTCCTTTTTCAAATCAACCATCAAGAAGAACAAGTAAGTTCAAAGTGTCCATCTCTTATGTTACGCGTTCCTTTGATTAGACCATGACACAGGACCGTAACACGAGCAGACAAACAAAACCTGGCGAAAACATAACCTCTTTGGTGTAGGAAATAAAGCGTGCCACATTCGTCTCAACTGTTCCAACAGAAGGCGCACCACACCAAGGGAAAATATATTTAAAGCCAGCGAGGCTAATCATCAATTTGTGAGGTATTAACAATATTAGAAGTTAAGTTAGCAGACACATTAACGTTTAAAATATAAAACTTGTGCACACTTTCAACTCCATTAAATCGATTACTTCGATGACAAAAAAGCTTTGATTTCTATTCTGTTTTTACGATTTATCGTTTAATGCATGTTACTAATAAAAATTTATAAAATTGGTGGCCGCAAGGACTGCCCAAACGTATAAATATCCGGACATATTTCCCGCACAGCCGCTGCAACAGAGCACACATGAAAACAGTGGTGTGTGTGATACTTTAGTTATTATCAATGCACACATTCTAAAAGTACAACTTCAATGTTGATGTGCAAGCAAAACAATCTGTCTATTTCAAGTATTTTCTCTAGAATGCGCACTGAGACTATAAAGTGGGTTTCATCTCATTTAATCAACCAAAATTATCGATAGCTGCAGTCCTACCTGCAACAATACCGTGATAATAATGATAACCGTGCTAAGAAATGTTCATGTCGCTACATCCCTATGTAGAAGGAAATCATGTCTTTCTGAACACTGAACTGACCGTGGCAGCACCGTTGACTTGCACCGACTTGCTGGCGGTGCACAGAGTACCAGGAACGCGCTCCGCAGACAGCTGCACCTCCTTCAGCTTTACCTCAGTCATCCTCACTTCTCTGAAGTAAAACCCACAACAGGAAATATTCAAACTAAAAAGTCACATAGGAGGAAAAATGCAATTGACTGTCAAGACTGCATAGTTATGGTAATGAGACATAATAATATATAACACATAACAGCTTGCAACACATGTGCGCTCCAAGAGACACAGAGTATTGAGATTACCATTTCTTCTCTCTGCAGTGCAATTATAATATAGTATACGATCCCGAGAGGGACAAGCAGTAGAAAATGCATGGTTGTATAAAATATACAGTAACAATAAGCATAAAACACAGTATAAAAAGTGTCTTACGCTGCTGGGATGGAGGGAGGCGGTGTAGGGCAGACCGTCGGGGTCCAAGTCGAGGTGGGTGTGGTCAGTGAGGGTATGAAGCTTGTGGGCATCAGAGAGGGCAAGCAAGAGGAGGGGGAAGAGGGAGGGGATGACGACGACGACGGGGGCCGAGGAGGTTCTTTGGGACATAATGAAGAAGGGGCTCCTCCAGGGCTGGAGTCAATGCCCACATTCTGTAAGACAGATACAGTAAATTCACTTATTGTAATTGTTATAAATAATATTTGCATAATAACAGTCTGATGCTGACCTTGGCAGGCGGGGTGATGACACTGCTGACCAGCCGGTTGTCAAAGATGTCATCTGTCTTCAGCTGGCCAGCCGCTCCAGGCAAAGGTGGAAAGCTGGACAGACCCAACTCGAAGCTCGGGGATGGAGGTTTAGGAGGAGGCGGCGGCGGTGGCGATTGAGGCGTCAGTCGCTATCACACACACACACACACACACGTCACTTTAACATTGTTGAGTGCTTATCGACATGAGCACTTTAATAATCACATTAGAGTAGAAATAATTCCAAGAAGTACTTACTGTAAACTTTTCATCCCTCTTTTTCCTACAAGCAGACACATGTTAAAAAAAGGAACGCTTACATTTATAAACTCATGTTGCATGAAAAGCTTTAGGGAAAAATCATTCCATTTTTAACAATCTATAATACATTAGCTGCAATAGAAAAGAAGGAAAAAAAGACATCTGAAATCGATCATCGTACCTTCCTCGACCCATTACCAGGGAGGAGTATTCTGTGGTGGTGAACTCGGACACTCGGCCCGTGCCAACAGTCTCTCTGCGGGGAAAGGTGGTGGCAGAAGGTAACCTGGTTCTGGGCTGGCTGATGGGGAAGCGTGTGGGCGGGCTGCTGCGGACCCCATTCAGCCTATCGCTGGGGAAGCTAGGGAAGACGCTTGGGCTGTCCAGGAGCCCTGTGCGGTCTGCTGCGGGGCAGGCCGGCCTCAGGTGAGGTTTACTGTGATTCCTGCGGGGAACATTGCAGTGCTTTCATTGTTTTTGTAACATGTTTATTACTAGAGATGTAACGGTATCAAAATCTCACGGTACGATATTATCACAGTGTTAAAGCCACTGTACAATATTATTGTGGTATATGTCCAAAAAAAATGCCATAGTGTGTAAAATAAAGTAGCAGGAATTTGAGTTTGATCACGCTGATCAGTTGTTAGCATATTTCCTCGATCAAACATGGCGGAAATGTCTGAATACCACAGTAGTCGTAAGCAGTAGAGAAGCAATGATGCTTGGTATAATCCTGCACGGAACAATTTGCCTTTATTGACCGTGATCCTGTGTGTGTGTGTGTGTGTTAGTGTATGTTAGCGTGTGTTTGTGTGAAAATGTTTGTGTCCGTGTGTGTGCGCGACCATCCCGTCAGGAAAGTCAGGCTCGTCACAGCCAAATTAATGTTCAATCAATGTGCCTCTTCCTCCTTACACAACTGGAAGTGCAGCCCAGAAGAACAAAATAAAGAAATATGTCTAACACTAGCATAGAAGTTGAAACATAACATTGAGAAGGAGTAGCGACTTTAGTGACAGAGTTTATGGTCTCCCTGCGGCTTACCAGTAACCCTGCCCTGAATATGGACTGGCAGGCATGCACAGAATGTCTTTGTGACTGAACTACTGTTTTGGTCCTGACTTGGAGAATTAACACCCCCACTAATTTTATCAAAAAAAAGGCATTTTTATATCTGAATATTTTTGAATCAGACTTTTTGTTCATGTGTTTGTAAAGATTCAACTTCTCTGATAATTTTTTTGCTATATCGCTGAGTCTCATTTTAAGTGCAAATAAAAGTGCAGGAACAACCACTGTTCCAAGGAAATATTTATAAACAAACTTAGTTGTGACAATGTAAACATCCAGTGTAAAACAACAAAAGTTCACTTTAGTGTCTTTCAAATTTTACTTTATGAGAAGCAGTGTCCTCTACAGTGGACATGTTTACATCAGTTTGAAAACGCTGTTTATCAGAAAAGTTAACTCACAATTTTACTTTTAATAATGTAAACACCTTACAAACTGATTTTTGTCTTTGCTGGTTTAAAATATATTTTCTGGGTGACAGTTTACAAGATGGCGACTTGTCCAGTGTGTACCCTCCCTTCCACCTGAGTGCAGCTGGATAGGCTCCAGTCCCCCCACAACATCGAGAAAGACAAGCGGTGAAAAATGGATTGATGGATGGATTGAGGATTTATCAAGTAGCTTTTCAGTTTACTTGTACAGTGTTTTTTGTGATTTCTCTATGTGGTGCGACGTGACTGGCTGACTCTGTCGCCTTGGAAATGCTCGAGACGAACTAAGTGGCGAGCTTTGCTTTGCAGAACGCAAACTTTCTTACCTCCGTCAAAGAGGTGATGTTTTTGGCAGGGCTTGTTTGTGTTTATTAGCAACATAACTCAAACAATTATGGATAGATTGAGGAATTTTTCAGGAAATGTCCAAAAAAAAAACAATTCCTCTCATCCATTATGAACACACTTTACTTCCTGCTAACAGCGTTTCACAACTACCACTTTGTCGCGCAGCATAGAAGATGGGAGATGTTTATTTTCAGACCCGGCCAAGGCTTAAACGCCAGAAAATAACTACACACCAAGTTTTTGTTTGATACCGTGATGGTATTATTATGAAGACTTTAAAACAGCAATACCGAGGTATCCTTGCTCCTGATGGCTGCTGGTTAGCGCCTTGCATGGCAGCTCCCGCCATCAGTGTGTGAATGTGTGTGTGAATGGGTGAATGTGGTGATACTGTCAAAGCGCTTTGAGTACCTTGAAGGTAGAAAAGCGCTATACAAGTATGACCCATTTATCATTTATTTATCTACAATATCATTACACCCCTAATGTTTACACATGTTTCTCTGATGCAAAAGTGCTCTTTTGTCTGGTGTTTTTGTGGGACATCATGGTTCAATTGGTATGCGTCCGTGCCAGCAACTTGACAGTTCCAGGTTCGATCCCCGCTTCCACCAGTCTCGTCACTGCCGTTGTGTCCTTGGGCAAGATACTTTACCCACCTGCTCCCAGTGCCACCCATACTGGTTTAAATGTAACTTAGATAAAGGGTTTCACTATGTAAAGTGCTTTGTGTCACTAGAGAAAAGTGCTATATAAATGTAATTCACTATACTTCACTTTATAGATAGTTGAGCACCAACCTGGTCCTGGGTGAATGGTGTCTAACAGTGAGGGGGGTGGTCGGTGGCTTAAAACCGGCAGAGGGTGCAAATCCATTGATGAACTGGCTGTTGTGAAATGGAGCAACCTGATTAAAACAGAAAACAATATTGATGATTTTAAAGGAGAAGTGCACTTTATAAAAAATGTTGCCTATCGTTCACAATCATTATGAGGGACAAGAACACGCATGTCTTTTTTTTTAAAGGATTTTAAAGAAGACAAAAAAACGGTTGAAAAGTGTGTATAATGGGAGTCACCGTTGTAGCTTTCAAAGCACTCTAAAACAACTTCAAAACCCTCCATAAATGTCATATATACACGCCGCAAGTATATAGATATAATGTAGTAACAGACACGTTCATAACAATATGTAATGTGTTCAATGTATACAGTATTTTTGATCATTTAATCATTTCCGGGTCTGATTTATTTCGCACATTGATTTCTTTCCACAGCAACGCACATCTGACTTCTGGCAACAACTGTTTGTTCCTGCTTCCAGAATCAAACACGCGTGTGTGTTCTAATCATGGCAGACTTGGTAACAGACAACAAAGGCAACTATTTTTGGTCAAATGAGGATTCACAACCTTGTATTTTTGAAGCTAAATATACTGATGATGCTTATAGAAGGGAGCACGAAAAAGAGGTTGGGGCAGACGGAAGCCGGGAGAATGAGGTGAAAGCGACACCACTATAAATGTGGAACTTGGAGACAAGCAAATTTGACATAAATGGATTGCTCACCCAAAACCAACAGACAAACAACCGTCCATCGAGCGAGTCACTACCGTATTTTTCGGAGTATAAGTCGCACCGGCCGAAAATGCATAATAAAGAAGGAAAAAAACATATATAAGTCGCACTGGTATAAGTCGCATACATTGGGGAAATTTATTTGATAAAACCCAACACCAAGAATAGACATTTGAAAGGCAATTTAAAATAAATAAAGAATAGTGAACAACAGGCTGAATAAGTGTACGTTATATGACGCATAAATAACCAACTGAGAACGTGCCTGGTATGTTAACGTAACATATTATGGTAAGAGTCATTCAAATAACTATAACATATAGAATATGCTATACGTTTACCAAACAATCTGTCACTCCTAATCGCTAAATCCCATGAAATCTTATACGTCTAGACTCTTACGTGAATGAGCTAAATAATATTATTTGATATTTTACGGTAATGTGTTAATAATTTCACACATAAGTCGCACCCCCGGCCAAACTATGAAAAAAACTGCGACTTATAGTCCGAAAAATACGGTATATATCGACCATGATACACGCAGCACGTCATGCGTGTTATTACAACTACACTGCATACGCTCTCAGCTGTATACAAACAAAACATGAAATGTTGGCTAATATTTTACAGACACTGTTATATGACTGTTCATGTTTTTCAGTCAATACTGGTTATTGTCCTATCGCAGTGTTGTGCATTACAAACTCAAACGTGTTTCGTGTTGACGTTGAAGCTCGCTTATTTCTCGCCGTAGTTAGCTTTTACGGCTAATACCGTAGCATGGCAATGTGTAACTCCGCTACAAAGACAGTTCTTCAGTGTTCGGTCTTACAATAACAATGTAGTTACAGCTTGGTTATTATACGGGTTACCAACGTAAATAAAAAATTGTTGACGGTTTTTTAATGCATTTTTGAAGTGATTTAGAGGTAGAACTGTTGCTCCCATCACCTGCATTTCTAGCCACCTACAACGAGACCATTTTTTACATGTTAGAAAGCGAAAAAAAAACTTTTGTCTTCTTGTCGCTCATATTGATTTGAACGTTAGGCAAAATTCCCAAAAAATTGTAGTTTCCTTTAAATTACAATAAAAGCATTGGCCTTCCCGATGTGGTCTGGATTCTTCATCTTCTTACCAGTGTGGGATCGATGAAACTGGGTGCGGTCGACCAGGCCTGTGGAGTGATAAGGCTGTACAGGGGGAACTGCTGCTGTGGGCTGTAGACGGGTGGGATGTAGTAAGACGTGTAGCGTTGCTGAGCGTATGGGTTCACCTCCACTGGCCTGTAACCATTCTTTGGCATGAAAGTGTTGATAGCGATTGCTTTCGCCTTTATCCTTGCCTGCAAGATAGGAACACCATCACAAACTACAATCAATCTTTCTTCACACATTATAGTTTATAATTCAGTATAGCACACTAGCACTATGACTACTACTGCTATAAAAAGGAAACAATACCTTAAAGAACTCACCTTGATAGGCTTCCCTTGAAAGGTCTTCACCTCCTCACGGAGATACTGATAAGCCTTCATCAAGAAAAGGTTTTGGTCAATTTCAATTCAAAGTTACCAACAGACATACATATATGCTATGTCAAAGTGTAGAGGTTGCTTTTTGATAAAGTATAGGGATCTCTTCCATTGCAGAGTTTGATTTGTTGCTCGTATCTGCTTTTTGTAGGAAGATCTCAGCCCCTTGCGTGCTCGAGTTTGCACGCTGCTTGCTGCACAACAGCAATCTTGGCTTGGTTGACAACCGTTTTTCACTTCCACAAAGAAGTACCGTGATTGAATACAAACCATAAGTACCAGTTTTTGTATATTTGGGATTTGTACAAAGTCCCAAACATTTTTAAATCAAACCATTGATGCATGGCGGACATATATAAAACAATCTTGTCTTCTTTCATACCTCCTTTGAACAAGCCGTTTGGAATTTGCCCCATTTGTGACGTGTTTCCCCATTGGTGACGTCAGTAGTAAGCTCCATATATAGTTAAGTTTTATCTGAAGAGCTTTGAGCAAGTAGTCTGAAGTAGTCAGCAAGTTCCTTAAATTTTCTCTATCCTCTTGTTGAGGGGCTGACTGGCTGATATATGCACATGCATCCTCCGATGTAGCTATTTATAATGCAAAAGTAGCGTATAGTTCTAACTTATCTGTCAGTATACTCCATATGGAAGCGGTAAAAACTACAACATGGTTGACGGGGAAAAGACGCAGTCAAAGTGGAGGCATTTAAATAAGACCGGCCACAAAAAGAAAAGACGGTTAGAAAGTAGCTTTGAAGATGGTCTATAATACCTAATCTATGCAAAATTTTGACCAAAGAACCATCATCACATGTTTTGTAGACCACAAGGAAGTGTTTTAAATGCAGAAACACTTCATAATATGACCCCTTTAAGAAATTTGCTCACAAAATAGACAAGTGCTTTCAGCTGGTTATTAAAGAGGAAATGTTTGATGCTGTGTTGGGGACTCAACTTGTCAATCACAGAAAAGAGAGTGTTTGTTACAATTTTACCTGTTGTGCATCTGCTTCTGACTCAAAGGTGATGAACCAGTTGTCGTTATTGGCAAATTCACAGTTGATGAACTTGGGTAGGCTGTCTCCTTTAAAAAGAGCCTCCACCTCCTGTGCAACAGAACAGGAGAAAATCAATGCATGGATTGAGGCACCAACAGAAGATATGCACATCTGGGTGATCCCCTTGTGCAGGTCCACTGACCTCTATGGGCGTGCTCTCAGAAACCTCTCTGAGGATCACGATGCAGCGGTTCTGATTGGGGCGCACCTTCTCCCCTTTCTCATCCACCTGGACCAATGGCAAAGCTGGGGGCAAAAGAGAAGGATATCAACATTAACAGGTCACATGATGTTTGCTCAGCTCACACGGTTACACTCACAGCGAAGAATATCCACGATCAGCTCCACGTCAGTGCTAAGCTTTTTGATGTGATCCAGGTTGGCCACCGTCACGATTGGCACGTACTGATCGCTGTCCATTTGTGAGATGAGGTATATGTCACTGGCCAGATTCTCCCTGAAGAACCAAGAAGGAGCATGGTGAGGTTTGCTTAAACTTTGAATGTGTGTGACAGAAAAATAGGCAAACCAAAATAACAATGCAATGCAAATTGGGAAGAAAATATGTCAAAAAGACTCACCGGGAAAGACAGAATTCCAATGTCTTCTTCAAGTGTTCTCTTAAACCTTCCTGGGGATTCTCTGGCTGGGGTTCACTAACTGTGAAACACAGAAGGTCATGTTTAATATGCAAGTCAAATGACAATCTAAAATATGTCCTGTAACTTCTGCTTTACTAGCCGACCTGTTGGTGCAGGTAGCCCCGACTCAGGGAACTCTAGGTAAGACGTCTCAGAGTGCTCCAGGGTGATGGCTGCGGCTGGGGGAGACTGGGCCAACATCACTTGAGCCGGTGGGGGTTCATCGGGGTCAGTTAGCAAGGGCTCCTTGAAAGCCTTTTCTACATTAGCTTCATTGCCTGAAACAACAACAAGAGACAAAGATTGTGGATTAACGATGTGGAAAAAGCTGCATGGAACATCTTTACACATGTAATCAGCTCATTTATATATGATGTAGCGTATATCATATAGTGGTGCTACAGTTGTTTAAAATAATCATTGTAAGTGCTAAAGATGGTAAAGAGATTCAACAATTGTTGTATTTAAATGTTCCATGTTGCTGTCATTTAGACCTACAACCCACTGAAAATGGGTCCACCAGTTAAGAACCACTGTACTCGAGTAAACATCATTGGCAACACAAATGGCAGGCTAACCTTGTGGGCCAGGATCAGCTGAACTCTCGCAACCTTCCTTCCATGGCTGCAAGGCCGCATTGGAGTTGTCAGCACTCCCGCTGGGGTCCAGGCTAAACATGTGGTTGGCCCATGCTTTCGCATTGGGGTTAAGGTCTGAAACCTTGGCAGATTCCTAAAGAGAGAGCACAAGTTGTGACTCAGAATGGCCAGAACTAATGTGCGGAAAAGAGGAAAACTAACCTTTTCCCTATTCATACAATACATGCATATATTATTGTGTGACTAAAAAAATCCAGGTTTTGCCCTACATGTAATTGATCAGGTAGCAGTGCCACAGCAAAATAAAATCCGGCACACCTTAAATATTAGGGTTTTTTTTTACGTGTAAACAAATTAAAATAATACATTGTATGAATGGATATATATATATATAGCCCAGTGCTTCTCCAATATTTTCTGTTACGCCCCCTCTAGGAAGAAGAATATATTTTGCGCCCCCCCCCCACTTTCTATTGTGACTATAAATAGTATAATTTGTCCACAAAATTGTTATAACTATAACTCTGCATAACATTGTACGCGTATTAACGTTAAAAGAAACAACACAACCGCCTTTCCCCGCACCGTGATTCCAGTGAGCCAAGTGCTACATATGCTTCATCATATTCTGGTAGAGCAAAAAAAAGCGTGTTGCCTGAGGTAACACGGCGGAAAAATTGTTGCTGCAAAAAGTAGCATTACTGCTAATTCGTAGCATCATTTGAAAAGTCACCCGCTAGAGAATGAGGAGTGCTTGAAACTCCGCAAGTCAACATCTCCGGCCGGTGCCACACCCAACAAAATGCCGAAGCAACCTGCACATCAACACCATTTCCACATCAACACCGTATGAAAAAAATTGTCAACAACAGAAGGAGATAACGTACGCAGTAACCTACCACATAGCGAAGGACATACACTATTTGAATTCCTATTATGCAGCTGTTCATAACTTTTATGGACAGAATTTCTAGGCGCAGTCAAGGCGTTGAGGGGATCTGGTTTGGTGGCTGCAGGATTAGGTCTCTGCTTTTTGCAGATGATGTGGTCCTGATGGCTTCATCTGGCCAGGATCTTCAGCTCTCACTGGATCGGTTCGCAGCTGAGTGTGAAGCGACTGGGATGAGAATCAGCACCTCCAAGTCCGAGTCCATGGTTCTCGCCCGGAAAAGGGTGGAGTGCCATCTCCGGGTTGGGGAGGAGATCTTGCCCCAAGTGGAGGAGTTCAAGTACCTCGGAGTCTTGTTCACGAGTGGGGGAAGAGTGGATCGTGAGATCGACAGGCGGATTGGTGCGGCGTCTTCAGTAATGCGGACGCTGTATCGATCCGTTGTGGTGAAGAAGGAGCTGAGCCGGAAGGCAAAGCTCTCAATTTACCGGTCGATCTACGTTCCCATCCTCACCTATGGTCATGAGCTTTGGGTTATGACCGAAAGGACAAGATCACGGGTACAAGCGGCCGAAATGAGTTTCCTCCGCCGGGTGGCGGGGCTCTCCCTTAGAGATAGGGTGAGAAGCTCTGCCATCCGGGAGGAGCTCAAAGTAAAGCCGCTGCTCCTCCACATCGAGAGGAGCCAGATGAGGTGGTTCGGGCATCTGGTCAGGATGCCACCCGAACGCCTCCCTAGGGAGGTGTTTAGGGCACGTCCCACCGGTAGGAGGCCGCGGGGAAGACCCAGGACACGTTGGGAAGAATTTGTCTCCCGGCTGGCCTGGGAACGCCTCGGGGTCCCACAGGAAGAGCTGGACGAAGTGGCTGGGGAGAGGGAAGTCTGGGCTTCCCTGCTTAAGCTGCTGCCCCCGCGACCCGACCTCGGATAAGCGGAGGAAGATGGATGGATGGATGGATGGATTATGCAGCTCATTTTTATTTGACAGCTATTGAAATATCTTGTGTGACATCATGCACAAAAATGCACTTTATTTGTTTTAAACTATTGTAGTGGCGTTCTGTACAAAAAGTGCACTTTAATTTAGTGTTGTTTTGTTATGTCATCTTCGTGACATCATGCACAAAAGTGCACTAATAGCTTGTTTTAAAATGTCTGACAATCTTGCACTTTCTGGTTTGGAAATTACACGAATGTTTGTGCCACTGCTTAATAACTGTTCAATAAATACAGGTTTGGTAAATTGACTTAGTTGTGATTTCCCTCTCTGCATGAAAGTTTAAAATGAGCATATAGTGACTTAGTTGTGATTTCCCTCTCTGCATGAAAGTTTAAAATGAGCATATAGTAACGCAGTATGAACAAGAATGTTTTAATGTAGACACATAGAATCATCATACTGGTGTGATTATATGCATCAAGTGTTAATTCAAGGCTAAGGCAAAATATTGAGATATATATCGTGTATCGTGACATGGCCTAAAAATATCGAGATATTAATAAAAGGCCATATCGCCCAGCCCTAGGTTGTTTATTGGATTTTATGGGCGAAATAGTTGGCTTTGATGTAAGCTGACTTTTATTTACATTTATTTACAAGTTAGAATGGATTTTTAAAAAATCCATACATTGTCATGTCTTCATTAATGATTGTGAACAATAGACAACATTCCAAAAAAGTGCAGTTCCCCTTTAACTCAATAAATAATCGATAACAACTATACAGTGTGTATAGTATATAATATGAATAATGCAAGAAACCATTTTTAAGAATACAAACTTTTATTTCTTATTACTGTAAAGTTGATTACTGTAATTGGAAGGTAAACATTTTTTTAGTTATCCTTAATAAACAAACACAAAAATAAATTGGACTTTAATTTCTGGCAGCAAAAAATGTACTTAAAGTACCAGTAGAGTAAAAAAATAAGTGGCCTCTGTATTCAAGATATCACATAACTGATTTATGATACCAAAAGACTAAATCATTGTATTCTGTTTTTATTTACAAATTACACAACGTGCCAACTTCACTGGTTTTGGGTTTTGTAATTACTAATAAAGATTTGTTTTTGAATGTATTCATAACATTTGTTAGCCTTTTTAAAGAAAACATATACATCTGCAGCGATAGTGAAAGTTATGTGACAACGTCCTATTGACCACAGCCCACCATGCCCCTAGCCACGTCCCCACCGCCACAAGTGCATTGGCAATCTGGGGGAAACCCTGAAAGCATTTAAAGATCCGTGCAGAGCTTCACTGAAAAGTCAGAAACATTCTTAGGAAATAAATGAAAACACAATTATGTTTCAAATTCAAATATGACCTATGTTGTATTGTAAAAAGTAATACTATAATTTGGATAATATAAGCCCAGAAAAGTCTATGTAAAGTGCTGTGAATTGGCCTTCAGTGATGGACAGGACTTTGGTCTAAATGCAGAGTCAGTAAGCAGGCTTTTTCAGGACTGCAGGTATTAAACACAATTGCAATGTATGACCAACGCTGTGGTAAGAGCCAGCATTTTATTCAAGTTCTAAGGCAGAACAGACCTGGCGGTCCCTGTGGAGTGTGTTCAAGGCTACATGCATCTATCTATAAGTCATCTCCCCAAACGGAGACACGCATCTCCGCAAGCGGCAGCAGACAACTCATGACTCCAGCGCTCATAGCCACATGTTTCTAAATCGTTTTGCCTTTACATCTCTATGTTCTTTCTGCCTCCACTCAGAGTGGCTGAGTGGATCTGGCAGCTCAGAAGTAGGGCTGCAACTAACGACTATTTTGATAGTCGACTAGTCATCGACTATCTTAACGATTAGTCAAGTTATTAGATTATAAAGCGTACACATATTCAGTGGCTCTTATTTAGCCATCAACTTTTGAATTCAGCTTGAGTTATTTTTAGGCATGTGCTTACTAACAAAGATGACTAATTCTTTCATACATATTTATTTATACTGCAACTATGCTGCTCATTCGGCGTTACAAAAATAAAAATAAAAATTAAATTTTTGTCCATTTAAAAGCAAGGACAGGCATACTGCTGAACAAAATTTAAGTATAAATTTTAATGTAAAAAAAAAGGAGAGCTTAAAATAGCAAATGTTTCTTTGTTTCTTGCATTGAACAGTCTACGAAATAAAATTCTTAGTTTGTTAAACATACATGGCCGATCAAGCCAATTCTGATTCTGAATAAAAACAAACAACCAAAATATCCAACTTCCTCAAAAAGAAAGGAGCAATTTGTCATGTTGTGTGTAAAAAGCTGCACAATAGAAATGTTTTGATGATTGCTAAAAAATACCAGGAGATAGAGTAAATCAATCTAATAGACTCAATGTATAGAATTGTATTTTATTCATTATTATTTAATTATTTGACAGGAACAGTACAATTAAACATTGCTACCCATAGGTAACCGATGTCAAAGTACATCAAGCTTCCAGCCACAGGCTAATTTTTCAACCCACATCCCTGGTTAGGCTTTTAACATTGATTAATTCTTAACATTTTAGCTATCTATTAGATTGTATGTTTGATCTTGTATGATAACAGCGTATTGGTTTGTGTGTGTGTGTGCCTGCGTTTGTGTGTGCGTTTGACATATGTAATTTGCCTTTTTTTTTTTTTTTTTTTTTATAAATTGTACTGCAAATTTAAGCTGTTTACACCTGAAGTTCCTGACAAAAAAAATACTTTAATTGATTTAGACAAAGTGTAGCTGGCAGACTTTGGCTAAAATAAAAGTAATTTATTGTTCACACAACTTGTTAGCTAGATAGCTAGCAAGGTACAAAGCAACTCTCTTACCAAGTTGAGACCGCATCCTCCAGATGTCCGTCATTACCCCGCTTTAAATGCTCCCATATCAGAGATAACAAAATCTACTTTGCAAAAGGAGCAAGGTACTCACTCATGTTTTTAACAAGAATAAGAGGAAACATTACCACACTTTAAAATGTTTTCACCCGTGATGTTGTTGCACCTCTAGTCAGATGCCTATTGAATGTCTGAGTACCATTCATTTAAAAATGGACACTTTGTCCCAGCTGATTGCCATGAAAACAAACAACAACATCAGGGCAGGGCTGCCTTAATGCACAAGCTTACCTGGGCTGAAGCCCAGGGGCCCTGATTTTGACGGTGGAATGCAATGTTTGGAGTTCTTTTTTTTTTTTTTACATTTGTTAATTGAAATTTTTGGACAGTTAACAGAAATACAGTACAATACAAATAAAGTCCAAAATCTATATCTATCCTTCCATTTTCTACCGCTTGTCCCTTACGGTGCTGGAGCCTATCTCAGCTGCATTCGGGCTACACTATCTATCTTACGAAAAAGGACTTGGGGGAAAAAGTGGTATACACTGGAACAAATAGGAAAATCGTAGCAGTATATTAATTTCAACAGAGTTGACACAAGCCGCTGTAGACAAATTTAAGTACCGGTAAGGACCAGCAATCATCTCCGTGGACAGTGAAACAAAGTTGGCTTTATGAAGTTCTGCAAGCGTTTGTACGAAACTTTGCGAGGCTATTTTAAAGGGAAAATTGTGAAGAGAATAATTCTTAGCAGCAAAATTTATAGGGAATATTTCACTTTTATCCAAGTTTAATTTGTAACCAGACACATGTCCAAAAGCCTGGAGAGTATTCAAGGCAGCTGGTACCGAGGCGGAGATGTCCGAGACATGTAGACGCAGGTCATCAGCATAGAGAGACCTTCACCTGCACATTGTGTCCACAAATGCCCGTAATAAGCGGGTTGTTATAAAGCGCTATTGACAGAGGCTCAATGGTAAAAGCAAAAAGCAATGGGCTCGGGGGCAGCCCTGCCGGCGTTTACTGGTGAAACAGTAAAGGCGAAAATATATTGAATACATGTGTCCTGACCGAGGCCTCAGGCGATTAATATAGGAGGAAACCGGAAGTGGCAGGCACGCACGCACGCACGCACGAACACACACACACACACACACACACACACACACACACACACACACACACACACACACACACACACACACACACACACACACACACACACACACACACACACACACACACACACACACACACACACACACACACACACACACACACACACACACACACACACACACACACACACACACACACACACACACACACACGCGCTGCTCTCGCAACACAAGTGTGGTTGAGCCGTATTTCTGTAGTTTTACTGCATGGAGTGAGAAGAGAAACTGTAATATATTGATATATCAACTCAATAACAAAAACGTGTCTTTAGTTTTGTTGGTTTTATTGCAGACAGTGTGGCAACATCTTGATACTTCCAATGTGACGGTTTAATCAGTTGCTTCCTACACTACTGTGCAGTTTTCAATAGCTTATATACTATTGCCATCTCGTGTATCAAATCTGCAAATACCTTCAAATCTACTTTAATTATTGTATTACCTTAGCAGTGCTCATTTTACCTGGCTACCACTCTCTCAACTGATAAATAGCACCCTTGGTAAGTTGGAAATTGTTTACTGTATTTATTGGCAGGCTTAAATAAGTCACAAAGAGTATCAATAATTATATATATCAATCAATATAAAAAACGGAATGGCAATATAGTTTTCGGCCATATCGCCCAGCCCTAAGCTTAACCCATTAAATAGAACCGTTACCAAAGCCGAATCTCTCCAGGGCATATAAAAATAATTCCACTCGGTCAAATGTCTTTTCAGCATCCACAGATACCACTGCCTCTTCAGTGTTAAGAGCAGGTACATCATACCATACATGGAAAATACATCAAAGATTAGGAAAGGAGTGCCTATTGCGAATGACCTACCTCTGATGCACATTAATGGTAGAGGGGTATCCAGATGTAAGACCAATAGTTTAGCTCATTTAATTCCACATTCAATAGACTAATAGGACGATACAAAGTGCATGACAAAGGGTCCTTGCTTTTTTTCCATAGGAAATAAATTGAAGCTTGGTTGAGCGTCTGCAGGAGACGGCCAGATTCAAATGATTTATTGTACAATATTAGGGGGGCTAGTTTTAAAAAAAACTTAATTTGGGAGGATAGCCCTGGGATTTTCCGTTTTGCAGTGATAACTTTGCAACATTTAATTCCACAGCAGTAATAGGTCTCTCTAACTCTACTGCAGCAGACTGATCAACAGAGGGGATGTCCAGATTGGCAAAATAAATTATCAAGCTCAGGAGTAGAACGTTGAGCAGATGAGTAGAGGGATGCATGGAAATTCTTAAATACATTGTTGATCTCAAGATCACCCGTAACTATACCATGCAATGATTGGTGTTCATGACTGTCAATCAAAGACAGCTCTGCTTTGTGTAGCGATTGTGTACTCGTTCGCTCGGCTGCATTGTTTTTCCTATTGATCCGAGCAGGGCACGAACTCAGGTTGACGATTTCAGAAGCGGGAGTGCTATCTCCTGAGATAAAAGCACAGGCAATCTCCCAGATCGGCAGCACTATTCTTGAAGTTAACTGGCCTCTGCTACATTCGCACAGACGTGCATGCGCCTGTTGCAAAGGAGATGTATTCATTAACAAAATTATTTTTAAAAGGAATTATATTTTTGAATTGTTGCTGTTCTGTTGATTAAAATCAAGGTTTTATTTTTTCCCCCAAACTGTGTTTTCGGGGGGCCGGTAGGGTATCGGGGGGTCCCAAAGCCCCCTTAGTCTCGGGGCCTCCCTTTAGGTTAAGGCAGTCCTGCATCAGGGAACACACCTTGTGGACTGCAAGACCTTTGTAAATGCTCAAATGTTAGCCTGGTCTTTTATAGAGGCAGCATTTTGGAAAGAGATGAGCTGAGGGCATAAATGACTTACTGTTATTGTCATTACACTGTAGCCTGTGACACACGAAAATTATTACACTGCTTGGTTTAGTGCAAAGCCTATACTCTCGAATGGGAGGGAACAAAACTATTTAGATGTATCTTTGTCTGCCTATCATTGGTGCAGTTAAATAAATGATGCAGATTCCCATTTAGGCAGAAACATGAACATTCAGGTATTTTCTTAGTAAAAAAATCCCGGAGTATTTTGGTTCTCTGACTGTGTTTGCACAAGTAAAGTTGTCTTGGAAAGAGCTGGAAGCATTAGCCCAATAGACACCAGCAGGGGAAGTTTACCCTCTCCTTCGTGCTGCCAATCTTCTTTCCCATCTTGAACATGTGTAAATGACAATGGAAAAAGACAGCAGGCTCTTTCTGCTGTCCTTATTTTTAGATTTTTTTCACCTATACCTTTCAGCCATCTGCTCACTTCTCTCACATCACATGAGTTTGTAGAAGTCATGCCGATGGGAAGCCTTGTGTGTGTTCGACAATCACCGCCCCAAACACCTGAGTTGACTTTAGCTGCCATAGCTTCAATTGAAAGTTAATAGGAAGCATAAAAAGGGAGTGGACTCGTAAGCTAATCACATTCCTCCTCCACAGTGCTGGTGCCTAACACGGTTGGATTGCACCTCCTTTCCAGTTTAAACGAAATCATGTAACAGTTAGTGTGTACAGCGTCCTGCAACAACCATTACACGAAGGGCCCAAAAAATCGATTAAGGTAACGTCATTAAATATTTAGAGATCACAACAACATACCGTAAGTCAATTAAAGATACATTTTGATATAGAACAGGTCTAAACACTGTTGTTTTTTTTAATAAACTGAACATTCATATCCTATTTCAATGACACCTTGACATTTCTATCTCTAAATGGTCACATTTACAATTTGTCATCTGCTCTGTGAATAACGAGTGGACACATTTATAGTATATTGCAATCTATTGTAGCTGCACTGCATGCGTTTGTATCAGCTATTTTAAGGACGTAACAATACGAAAAGTATCATCAACATGCTTATTGTAACAAAATTACCACAGTTATAAGGGCCAACTTCCCCAAAATGATTCGATTTTGATTCATAAGGTTCTAAATCAATGTATCACGATTCAATTGGATTCAATCTACACTTAAATTTTGAAATATCTCAAATCTGTTACAAAATAAAAATTTACTTTGTTTTTTCCAGTCACCATAAACTACTTTGAACAGTTTTAAACTTTGGATTGCAACATTTTATTAGAGTATTTTTCGGACCGTAGGGCGTACCGGATTATAAAGCACATTGCCGATGCGCGGGTGTATTCAGGTCTATTGTCATACAAAAGGCGCACCGGATTATAAGGTGCATTAAAGGGGCCATATTATGATTTTTTTTTTTACATCTAAAAACACTTCCTTGTAGTCTACATAACATGTAATAGTGGGTCTTGGTTCAAACTGTTGCATAGATTATGTTTTACAGACCATCTTCAAGCCACTTTCTGACTGTCTCTTCAGGATGCGCCGTTTTGTGGGCGGTCTTATTACGTGGCTCCACTTCGACAACGTCTTCTCCCCATTATTTTTGTTGTACCGACGAGTCTACTGACAGATCAAAGTTAGAACTATACGCTACTTTGTGTTAGAAACGGCAACAACGGCGGATGAATGCCCCACAACAAGAGGATAGAGAAAAAATAACCTTATTGACTAAGGCGCAGACGACATTGGCAGATGCGAGCAATTTTGGGGGACTTATGCAGATCCCAAATACACGACAGCAGGTACCAATAAGTAAAAAAAAAGTTAGTCTTGCATAATATTGCAAAACAAATCCCCAGATAATGTCTCCTAGTAGGTGCCATTTTGGGGACCTTATATACACACACCATAATAATGTTGAAGCACAGTACACCTGACTACGGTAGTCGTAATGCGCCGATAATCCTTCAAGCGGTGCGGCTTAATAGCTTACCAAAGTTGTACTCAAACATTTCACAGCTTTTTGAGCGCTGTGTGTAATGTTCTATATTCTCAATGAATCATCAAAGTTTTGGTGTTGTTTGCTTACTTACTAGTGTCATTTGTTGAACAGGTGTCAACCTATGGTCCACATTTATCTCTTGTGTGACTGACATCTAGTGGTCACACTTATTACACCATGTACCAAATAAAATTGCTTTGAGGCCTATAAGCACAACCAGAATTAATGTGTACATTAGGCGCACCGGGTTATAAAGCGCACCATTAATTTGTTTGAGAAAATTAAAGGATTTTAAGTGCGCCTTATAGTCGAAAAATATGGTACTACAAAATACATTAAAGGGGCTCTATTGTGGAAAACCATTTTTCTTGCCTATTAGTACCTGCTGTTGTGTATTTGGGATCTGCATAAGTCCCAAAGATTTGAAATCACACCGTGGAAGCATTGCAGAGATATTTATAAAATAATCTTGCCTTCCTTCCTACTTCCACCAAACAAGCTTGTTTGGAATGTGAATAATTGGGGAAGTCACAAATTGGGAAAATAGTCATTGTCATTGTAGTCCGCGTCATAGTCAACAAGCTCCTGTTTTTTCTCTATCCTCTTGCTGTGGGGCAGACTGGGTCGTACACGCATCTCTCGCTGTTGAAATTTCTAAAATAAAGTCGCATATAGTTCTCATTTATATCTGTTAGTAAACTCGCTATGAAAGTGCTAACAGCTAAAAACAACAAAAACATACAATAAAAGCTAAATATTACAACCAGTGTTATAAATATAGAACGTATAGTGTGTGTTGTTTGTAAAACAGGGTGTGTGTGATGATTCGAAAACGTGTGCAAATTCAAATGTAAGAAGATAAACATTTATAAACACAAATAAAAATATGACTCTTATAAAGCCAGAACAGTATTTAATGTTTCCTCTGCCAAGAAAGTATATTGTGTAGCTATTTATCTAAAAAAAGATTTTAGTGTATAAAAGTACTTTTTGAGCACATTCAACATTACCGCAATAATAATGGTAATTGTGATTATTTTGGTCACAATAACTTCATTTAGCTATTCTATTCATTGTCTTGGTTGTGAAGTCCCCCACACCCTCCTTAACAGAGACAGAACCTATTGTATTGCTTTTGCTGTGATTTTGATTCAAGTGCAAAATTTTGCTCACAGAGTATATTTCATTGTTATTTGTTTGTTTTATTCAACTTGGATATTTAAAAGTTTACCTTCCAATTATAATAAGTGATTTGGTCTCTAAATTATGTTGACAATATCGTTTATGGGCAATAATTTTTAGGTCAATGTATTGTAAAGCACAATTTGTTGTCAGCAAAGGCCTAAGGATGGGATAGACTTCATTCATCACACAATGGGGAAATTATGTTGTTGCAGTGCAGATTCAAAAAATCCACTGAAAAACGACATGAAAACATGAGGGACGCATCAAGGACATAAAAGTGTACAGAGCTGCTGCCACTTTTCTACATACGGCTACAAAGTAAAACAACGAAAAACCAACAAAAGAGCAATAAATAATACATTCTGCGCACATACAACTGCACCATGCATAGACAAACAACAAAACAAAAACACAATTTCAACACCCACATACTGTGGGTCTGCTGGAGTGGGTGGCCGCATTTCCAGAGACAGAAACAGACCCAACAAAGCAACCAAGAGAGCAGACTCAGTCCAAGGCTGCCCACTAGCTCTTGGACAATGTCCAGTCTGCACGGATGAGCGAGAATCTGTCTTGGGGGACCGAAGTGTCCGATACACACTTATTTAGCTCCGTGGAGCTTGTCAATGCCGACGCTCATTGCTAATTGTCACTAAAGAGGAGCAATCGCATCACAATTGGCTACGCTAAAACATAGAGTAAAAGTGCTTCCCACAGTACCGGGAATGTATCTGTGGCTCAGCATTATGCAAAACTATCTGTATATGCATTATACAAAAGTATTACCGGTATATACAACAACTCAAAGTTTTTATGAGTGTTGGTTTAATTTAGACACTTGTGTACGCAACCAATTAAAAATAATCATGCTTCTTGGGCTCCAAGTAGGTGTGCACTTATTTTAAAGATAACATACATTAAATTGTACATCTGATATATCACTATATTACTAAATAGATCTGCATTATGATGCACGGCCAAGTCAGCTGGGGTATATTTGTGTTGAGAAGCAGAGTTAAAATGCCATCTACTGTACGGAGGCGAAATGACAAGCTACACAGAAAGTCCCATTAAAATGGGTTTGTGAGCGTGGGCGCACACACTCAGTCACAAAAATAATAATTTTATGGGGGTTGGGGGGAGAAATGGACACCAAATCTTTCTGTGGCTGATACTGTCTGTTATTTGTGGCGATCCGTCATAAATAAATATATGTATGAGAATTATATGTATGAGAAACACTGAAGTGTGTCACACTACTGCTACTACTACTAATAATAATAATATTACACATTGAGCCTGGGGTAGATTTTTTACAAACCAAGTGTTGGAAAACATCACCGTATATCCATTTATTCAGTCTTGGTGGAAGGAGCTGAGCACCACAGTGACTTGTGGAGACACCTTTTCTAAACGTCTTGTCAGAGGGAAATATCTCCTGATTGCGCTACGAAATGTCATCACTCATATGACATCCATCAGGTGACATGAAAATGTGTTGTGACGCTCTACCGTGTATCCTATCTTACGCACACACACACAAAGTAATTACAAGGCAGTTGCTTGGTGTTGTATCACCCGTTACGCACACATACAAACAGCTTTGTTTAAAAGCTTCTCATGCACAAACATCAATCAAGTATGCAGCTTTACAACAATCCCTGATAGTTAGAACGGTATGCTAAGTTCAGAGGTAATTGACTAGCAATAGTAAATAATAAATATATATATATAACAAATAGTAAATACAAACATGAATGAACTGAAATAGAAAACACTTGACAAAAAAAACCTCTCACCGCCCACAATCAATCTTCCACATTCCAACATTTAAGTATTAGCGCACAGTGGCTCGACATTGCAAAAGCAGTATAACTTACCAAATGAGAGTTCTCTTTAGCCTCCTGTACTTGCTGCACCTGTGGTTCAGCTACAACTTTTGTGTCCTGGTCAGAAGTCATGAGCCGTCTGCTTTTTGGCTCCTCAGGGAGAAGTCTCTATGTCACCAAGGAAGCTACGGAACGACACAAGGGACAAAAAAGGCCCGTTACTGCATCATAACATCAGCATTGAGAAGACGGGCAGCGAGCTAAGAACCAGTGAACAAATGACACTTGTGTTAGGATTAGACTGTTGAAATATTGCCTCTCCAGTTCATTGTGGGATTTTGATGGAATGTCTACAACTGTATTTCCTTTGGTAAAAGCTTGCTCGTTAAAATGTTTGTTGATGGATCGTTTATAAGCATGCGATAGTCCAGCTCAACAATCGAAGGGGGCGGGGGGTGCTGTGTTTGCAAACAAAGCAGGAACAAGAATGGTGTTACTGTAAAGTTGTCCACCTTTGACCCACATGCTCCTTGCCACACATGGTGCGAGTGTGTGTGTCACTGCAATGAACGAGGTTCGATTGTGTCAGCCATCCAAAAAAAACTCTTGTTACGACCTGTTGAAATGACACTTACGAGCTCTCTGTCCGCTTCACATCGCTTTAAACACATGTAGTGATTATGCATTAATGACTGTTAATTGCAGTTGCGGGAGGAAATATCATTCAGAAGTTCATGAGGCACAGATTGAGTCGATGCCAACACTCCAAACTTATTTGCTATTTATATGTACAAATCACAGCACAAAGTTCAAGATATCAACAATGTGATGTGCACTTTAACCAAAACACATCACATCATCCCCCCCACACACACCCACAACCATCAGTGCCATGGAGGTTTGAACATTAACTGGAATATGTTATCATTTCATTTATACACAACATTCTCTCATAGCACAGTGTAGCCCTAATACAGTGGTTCTTACCCTGGGTTCGATCGAACGCTAAGGGTTCGGTGAGTCGGCCTCAGGGGTTCAGCGGAGGTCAAAATACACCTGACACATCGTGTAAATACAAACTTCTCCCTATCGGCGTATTACGGATACGGCAACAGCTGACTGATTTGCAGGTGTGTAATTTCTTGTGAGTTTATGCACTGTGTTGGTTTTGTTGTTTGAACAAGGTGATGTTCATGCACGGTTCATTTTATGCACCAGTAAAAAAACATGGTAACACTTTAGTATGGGGAACATAATCACCATTAATTAGTTGTTTATTAACATGCAAATTAGTAACATAATGGCTCTTAACTAGTCATTAAGTACTTATTACTGCCTTATTCAGCATTGCCTTATTATAACCCTAACCCTCTAACCCTGACCCTAACCAAATAACTCTAATAACCTACTCAGTGGCCTAGTGGTTAGAGTGTCCGCCCTGAGATCGGTAGGTACCCATTACCTCTCTGCTTGGCACTCAGCATCAAGGGTTGGAATTGGGGGTTAAATCACCAAAAATGATTCCCGGGCGCGGCCACCGCTGCTGCCCACTGCTCCCCTCACCTCTCAGGGGGTGATCAAGGGTGATGGGTCAAATGCAGAGAATAATTTCGCCACACCTAGTGTGTGTGTGACAGTCATGGGTACTTTAACTTTAACTTTTAAATTAAGTCTTTATTACTTAGAATATGTTCCCCTAGTGTCCAAATAACTCTAAATTAAGTCTTTGTTACTTAGAATATGTTCCCCATACTAAAGTGTTAGCAAAAACATATAACTTTGTCTTGAATTTGAAAAAAAAAAACATTTTATTTTTCACTAAAGAAGGGTTCGGTGAATGCGCATATGAAACTGGTGGGGTTCGGTACCTCCAACAAGGTTAAGAACCACTGCCCTAATAGAACAACAGGTGTTTCATTGGCGTCGTGCTGCTGCAGTCCCAGCACAGTCAAAATAAGGTAGTCATTGTGTTTATTTATAACTGATAAGTGTACATTGAAGGAGGGTGACGCCCCCCAGAGCTCACCCCCCCAACCATTGGGCCCCTGCAGAGGGTGTGTGGACCTGTGCTTAGCCAGTCACCGTGACAGGCGTCTGTTTGTCCATTTTAATGATTGATTACTTGTATTAGCTTTGCAAGTGGCAGCCCTCAGTGTTAGGTCAGGGCTCAGTGTGGTCGTGTTCGGTCCAAAACGCAGCAGCATGGCAACATTAGGAGGGCCATGCGGAGTGAAGCAACACTGCAACAATGAAACCACAACGACTCAAACTAAACGAATAAGACTGAATGTTGCAGTAGATCCAGGCTGGTCAGCACGCTGGCGGCGGTATCCAATGAAAGATGGCGACCTCCGGCGTGATTTCGCGGATTCCCCAACCCCCATCGGGCTAACATTTTAGTTAGCAGCCCAGCTAACCTCCAGCCACTTCCCACAACAAGCATTCGAAACTTTCTAGCTGTGCGTGTTGCTTCTCAGCGCACGTTTGCCAAAAAAAGACAAGTAAAGGAAACTCACCTGTCAACTCACTGCTCGGCAAAAGAGTCTGGCGGCGGGGTTGGATTGAGGCCTTCACTCGGCTTCCAAGCTAAATACGCAGGGTATTTGCTAGCAGGCTACGTCAAGCACGCTAACCGGCACAGAAAACTCGCTGTGAATAGTCCTCAAACCGTGAGGCAAATGTTAAGTAGCAGTCATAGAGTAAAGACAAGCACATATATTTGTCAACAAAGTGGCCTCTGTGGCTAGCACCGCAAGCTAGTTAGCTAGTAAGCCAGCCGAGGGTTAGCTAGGTGGCTAGCAAGCTAGCTTACCCACCAACTTAGTGCAGTCGTGCTCGATAAATCTGGCGCCTACAATTTGACGCGAAGCAAACCCCCCCACGGTCAGCGGACAGGCTCTACGGGAGGAAAACAATCGAATGAAAGGTCCCTAAATCCGAGAGAACGGTGTCACAGCTTCCGACTGAGCAGACATGCATTACTCCCCCCCAAATGAGAGAGAGGATTTAGGAATGGAGAAGTCGCCGTTTCCTTTCCCTTTCGTGTTCAACACAAAGATCGTCTACGCCGCGAGATGACTCACTCCTAAAGGCCCAAGTCATGCTGCAGCCTTAACGTATGTTTCGACTCAAACTTTTTGATATCATCAAAGAAGACTCAAATTGTGTGTTTACTTTCCGTTTGACACAACATATAACGGGAAATGGTTGTTTTGGCAAGTTATACAATGATGGTTTTGTATTTGTTTTATATCATCCCGTGAGGTGTATATTACTTTTTTTTGTTCAGTTTGTACTTCATGAAGTTTTGCAATTGTTGTGTTTTTGTGTTTTTTTGTTTGTTTTCATTATATTTGGATATATTTGTTTGGTTTGTATGATATCCATTAAATAAGACTATGTATTATGTTAGGGGCAGGAAAATATAAGATTTTTCTTCATCCTGCTCCTTCTCAGGCATTGGTGTGTAAATGTGTGTTTAGTTTCTGAGGTTTAATTGTCTATCGATCAAAGATGCACATCAACGAAGGAGATAAATAAATAAATAAAAAATGAATGAATTAATCATTTACGCGGAATTGTTTTACATTAACTTGTATTCACAGTATTTCCATCCATCCATCCATTTACTACCGCTTAATCCCTTCGGGGTCGCGGGGGGCGCTGGAGCCTATCTCAGCTACAATCGGGCGGAAGGCGGCGTACACCCTGGACAAGTCGCCACCTCATCGCAGGGCCAACATAGATAGACAGACAACATTCACACTCACATTCACACACTAGAGCCAATTTAGTGTTGCCAATCAACCTATCCCCAGGTGCATGTCTTTGGAGTTGGGAGGAAGCCGGAGTACCCGGAGGGAACGCACGCAGTCACGGGGAGGACATGCAAACTCCACACAGAAAGATCCCAAGCCCGGGACTGAACCCAAGACTACTCAGGACCTTCGTATTGTGAGGCAAATGCACTAACCCCTCTTCCACCGTGCTGCCATGAATGAATCATTTACGCGGAATTGTTTTACATTAACTTATATTCACAGTATTTCAAATTCTGACATTTCTATAAGTGTACAGCTCCACTAATGGACATTGGAGTGTTACTTTCAAAGGCAAAATTAAAGTATTGCTAGAAACATAATTTTATATGGGATTTTATTGTATTATACAGTACATGTTCCAAAAAGAAAAAAGCATAAAACACAGTATATTTAAATGTACTAAATGTAAAAAAAGGGAATAAATATTCAAAATAATCTAGTTTGGTTACGCCATCATGAGCGCAACACAAGGTTGTAAAAGTTTCAACTACAATTGTAAATAAGATGTCAAAAGCAAACTGAAATCAAATACACACAGCTTAAAGATTGATCAATACCTATTTATGATGATTTATCAAAATATAAAATAAATATACCTGAACAGAACGCTCATGATGGTTACACCAAAAAGTAACGCTATGAATTGCGTTTTTCCAAGTTTTTGGGGCATTTTTATGCTATTTCCTAGCATCTCCTTTTTATTATCGTTGATTGTAAATGGTCAAACTACTGCATATTATATATGCATGTCCTAGTAAGCAAAAAAAAAAGTCCTATTTATTTTGATTGTTACATTTTGAAGTACATTTGTGCAGGTGGGTGCGAATGTACCCATTACCACAGCTGTACACATAAATAATATTGATGTTTGTAAATCCATATCCAATTAAATTATTTAAATATGTCCACAATTGCTTGTCGGCTAAAAAAAATATGTATCCGGTTAAACAGACTGAGTGGGTACTCTTTACTTTCTCCCCCTCTCCGTCCCAGCGCGGAACCCGCAGCTGTCACTGAGAGCTCGCGTTCGCGCCCCTCCGCCTTCTCCTGCTGCTTCCTCGCGCCCGTATCGGCCGTCTCCGATTGGCTGCTGCTCTCTGTGGCCCGCTCTGATTGGCTAATTGCGCCCAGTGATGGCACGCGGACCCACTCGTGATCGGTTTTGTTGGGCGTGGACTTGGTAAAATGGGCTTTGCTGATTGGCTGCCTGCTGACGGCCGCGGATCACAACAAATATGTTGCTGCTTGACATTTGAGTGGGAACTCCACTGAGGGGCTCTTTAGCAAAGTGTATAGTATACATATATGTTCATTTAGAGTAAATATGTTTATGATTTATTTATTGTTTATGTCTTTTTTATTGCACTAGTGCCCATGTTGGCTCTCGCCACAGTATTTTATTCCATTGTATGTATTGATTCTATACATAAACTTTATACAATGGTTTATCCATTTAATATTCTGATATAGAGACGGTAATTGTAGACACCACCCATAAAAATATTATACGCTTATACGCATTGTTGACGTTTTCTCCATGCAGTGTACATGTGACCAGCAGGGGGCAACATGTTGAACATTAGTCACATGTCACTTCCGGTTCAGGCGGAACTAGCCACGTCCTTTCCTCTCGTGCGATCAGCGGAGTACAACGTGCCCCGTCAAGATGGCACTTTATAACTTCAAGAAAATCATGGTGGTTCCCACCGCCAAGGTGAGATGTGGTCGGGGACTGGAGCGCTTTCAACTGTTAGCGTTTTAACTCTGTGTTTTGTCGGGAAAGAGGCGGTGAAAATCGGCGAAAAATATTCTGTTAGCGAACTAGCTAGCACGTGCACGGAGTTAAATTCCCGACACCAGTAAAATATTGTAATTAAAATGTATCAACATGACTTAGACTTATCTAACAATACCATATCAGATACGTTAGTTTAGGTTTTGTGGACTGAGGTACGTGCGATAGATGTATCCCTCAAAGGAGGCATGTATTGGTTATTAAGTGAAAGTTGACATGGTAAATTTGGACTGTAACTTTGGATCCTTCGTAAGTATCACATTTCTAGTTGACAAATAGAGCCACATGGTCTGTAAAACATTGTCCCATCCGAATGACATTGATTAAAATATAAAACTGTTGTCAAGTGGGCAGTTTGTATTTTTGTTTACTAGTGTACACAATTACAGGAAAACTTTCAATTTAGACAATGTTTTTAACCTCCAAAACGCAGCGTCAACATCTTGTTCCAGTTAAAAAATAAAAATCAATAACCTGTCATTTCTTCTTGCTTCAGGATTTCATCGACATCACTTTATCCAAAACGCAACGGAAGACACCCACGGTGGTACACAAGCATTACCAGATCCACCGCATCCGACACTTTTACATGCGCAAAGTGAAATACACCCAGCAGAACTACCATGACCGCCTCACACAGATCCTCACCGACTTCCCAAAACTGGACGTGAGTCAACTTGCATTTAAAAAGTCTACAGAACAGATTGAGACTCGGTGTGAGTGTCGTGCTGTTTTCCACAGGACATTCATCCCTTTTATGCGGACCTGATGAACGTGCTGTATGACAAAGACCATTACAAGCTGGCTTTGGGGCAGATCAACATTGCTAAGAATCTGATTGACAAGTAAGTTGCTCTCTATTTGTCTACTCCACTATTTCAGAAAGTAATCTTTAATGTTTATTCTCACCCGCCAGCGTGGCCAAAGATTACGTGCGCCTAATGAAGTATGGAGATTCTCTTTATCGATGCAAGCAGCTGAAAAGAGCTGCGCTGGGTCGCATGTGCACCATCTTGAAGCGACAGAAGTCCAGTCTGGAGTATCTAGAGCAAGGTAGGTCCGTCCTGGGAAAATGAAACCATAAGATGCCCCTTTCATTAAAGTCTTTTTTTTAATTAACATGCAACACAAATGCTTAATTTCTTCTGATTTCAACAGTGCGTCAACATCTGTCCCGTTTGCCCACCATCGACCCAAACACGAGGACACTGCTCCTGTGTGGATACCCTAATGTAGGAAAGTCCAGTTTCATCAACAAGGTAAACATTTTTAAATTAGCTTTACTCTCTAGATTTGTCTTTTATTGTCGAAAAATAAAACGTGTGGACAGTCAAATTTGCTGTGACATGGAAGTGTGGCATTTGACTCTGCTGTGATGCAATTCTGCTCCTAAGGTGACCCGGGCAGATGTGGACGTTCAACCGTATGCCTTCACCACCAAGTCACTGTTTGTGGGTCACATGGACTACAGATACCTGCGCTGGCAGGTAACAAGCACCTTGACGTGTTTTACAGTGGAGAATGTATTACACGCTTAAATTATACTTTCGATGGACACATCATTAGGTATGCAAACGACATGGAAAGTAGGGCTGGGCAGTATGGCAGAAATCTGTATCATGATACAAGTGTTTTATATTGGTCCATTTATAATTATTGTTGTTTTTATGATCTATTGAAAATAAGGACCAAGAGAAAATATATTGAATGTAATATTTTTTATTTAAAATGTAACCATCCTCTGATTATAATCCCTTCAGCAACCATGGAAAACAATCAAATGTAAACACAATTCTAAAATCATATTGAACACTTTACAATAACCTCTTAAAATTGAGGTGCAAAAACAATTAATACGTACAAAATACTTAATAAAGTGTAACAAACTAGTGCCAAGTGTGAACATGTAAACATAGAAAAACCTGAGAAAAACTATTTCAAACGTGAGTGTGGCTAAGGTAGTGTGATATTATTGATTACGAGCGCTTTGGTCTGACTGCGCGCCGTTTAGAAAAAATCTGAAACTCCCTTACTATCGAGGCAACTTTTCCTGTTTTATTGACAATTTCTGCGCTCTCTGCAGCATACATTTGTAGTTTCTCTTCTCACTCCATGCATGCAAAGAATCAACCTCAAGACAAGATGGTGCAATCAGACCTGATGGTTGATACTGTTACCTGATTGGCTGTTAGCGTATCACTCCCACTCATCAGTGATCACTTCCTGCGTTACTCGGTTAGCGAGTGCCTTCCTGTTCCCTTCGATGAAGAATAAGGTTTAGCGAACGTTTTATTGATCACTTTTTTTCCATTTTATTTTTTTGATATTGTTTCTGGATATGCTATATATTGATATAGTTTAATCACCCAGCAGTATTGTGCAAAACCAACTTTTCTTACCTATTTGTACACCATGTGTATTGGGGATCTGCATAAGTCCCAAAAATGTGTGCGAAAAGGCCATTGAAGTCCGAGGTTATAGTCAATTAGCTTTTTTTTTCTCTATCTTGTTGTGGGGTATTCATCCTCCGCAGTTGCCATTTATAATTAGGGATGTATATTGTTAGGATTGTATTGATACTGATATCGATATTTTTTATCGATCATGGTAATCGTCTGTACCCTTATCGGTACAATATGTAATTGGTGTAAATAAAGATGTGGAGAAAAAAAAATAAAATAATTAATAGCACAAGTGGTTGTACACCTCCACAACATCATGCAACATTTCACATCAGGGAAGTGTTTTACCAACACTTACTTTTTGAGTCATAACAAGTCAACTATGTTTGCTAATGCAGTTATGTCATCATCTTGTAAAGACTACACTGATCTATTACTGTGTTTCTTTTCATTACAATAAACCTCAGCTGTAAATCAAATTGATGAACGACAATGTGCAGAGCACATAACTTTTACATGATTGTCAAATCAAATATATCATATAAATCAATACAGGCAATTAACATGTTAGGTCGGTCTGCATTTAAAAAAAATTGTAATTGTTAATTGTTTTTATGTGGCACACGGTCTTATTTGAGTGACGGGCCGGAGGCTATGTTGAAAGTTACTAACCGATGTATGTGTCTCTGCAGTGTGTACTATATAAATAAAAAGAGCCAGTGAGTAAGGGTAATGCTCGATCGTCCATTTTGTAAAGTCAAGAGACAGAACAAACTCGAACACATTTAAGCAAGGTGTGTTTTGATGCCACACAAACAGTTTGTGCGATGGACTGTCAGACGGCAACTACAGACCTGCTATATGCTGCAAATTTATGGATTATTTTATTACTTCAATTTTCCATTTATGTGAGTGGATTAATAATGGCCTGTGGCTTACAAAATGCCTAGGACGACGGTCGAAGTGTGGCAGTGGTGTTTGTGAGTAAAGCGTGTTCACTTCAAAGTGACACTAACTCTTAGCGTGTGTGCCTTTGAGAGACTTTTGTGGAAATATTGTGACAAACTTTTGTGGTGTTTCTTCCTTATTTGTGATTATGCCAAGCTGATTTGTATGTGTACCAGCGGCAGCTGAACTCAATGTGACAGCGTGTCATTATTATGACGGTCAGCTGATTAAAAAAAAAAAATATATATATATATATATATATATAGCCGTAACATTTGTCCAGAATCTTCCCAGTCCAGGAGAACCGACCTATTTAGGAACCAGTACCAAAACCATACCGGTACTCTGTATACATCCCTATTTCTAATACAAAGTACCATACAATTCTAATTTACATCTGTCAGTAGACTCGCTATGGAATAGCTAAAAAATTACCGGTACACCAAAGATGACGGAGAGAAAATGCTGTCTAAGTAGAGTCACATAAATAAGACCACACACAAAACAACGTTTCCTGAAGAGACAGTCAGAAATCAGCTTTTAGATGGTCTGTATGTAAAACATAGTCTGTGCAACATTTTGACCAAAGAACCACCAGTACAAAAAAATCTTAATATGACCCCTTTAATGCACTTTATAATCCGGTGCGCCTTTTGTATGAAAATAGACCTGAATATACCCGCTGGCAGTGCGCCTAATAATCCGGCGCTCCCTATGGTCTGAAAAATTCAGGAAATGTGCTGTCATTGTGAAGAAAAGGACTATTCGTCTGGGGAAGTAAACTATTATACAAACACGGGGTCTGGTTCAAATATAGAGATGAGGGTCTTTAATTTGACCTGCTGCTGTACTCTGTCTCAAAGTGTTAACATGTGCTCAATGTTTTTTACCATTATTGCTATGTTGTCTATTACCATTATTGCTATGTTGTCTATTACCATTGTTGGTATTTTCATTATTGCTACATTGTTGATACAAATTATTGTTACAGTGTAATAATTATTGTTACCTATGATAATGCCACTATGATACAACATCTGTATTATAATCCTTGAACAAAGTAAGAGTGAAACTCATGTGAATAATTACTGAATGGAGAACTGGGGGTGGGATTAAATAAATTATCTTCTTCCCACTCCCTTTCAGGCAAAACTGGACAATCATGCATTACATACTATACATTACCTTTTGCACTATATTAATTTATATTATGTGTTGTCAACTTTGTACTTGTTTTATGTCATTGCCTGAAATAAATGAAAGAAAAGAAAAATTAAGTCGTGTCAAAACGATGTCGAAACGACCGCATCCTCTGAAATGCCAGCTAAGTCTGTGATCAAACATTGAAGCTAATGCTAGCCATGATATTCTCTAGTCCCGCAACACTACTCATCTGTTTGTGTTTTTGTGAACAACACCATCCATGAAAGCTTAGACAGTGACACAATGACAGTGCTGTGCGCAACATCTAGTCTGACTGCACTAGCAAAATAAAGGTTTCAGAAAATGGCTTAAAAGCAATCGTTTTCCTCAAAGCACTTATTTGTAAATTTATGTTACAAAATCATTGTTTTGATTTAAAATACCGGTCAAAATTGTACATGTAAAGATTTTTGCATTTAATTAAAATAAATTGTTTTGATTAAATAAAAACAACTAGTGCTGATAAAGCTTGTGCTTCACGTTGTTGATGATATATAATGTGGTTATACGGATAGTACAGTTAAAATGTTTCTTACCGGTACACTAAATTGCAGGGTCAAAACCTTAGGCAATGTTTTTAAGTTTTATTTAATCAGATATTTTTGTAAATAAGTAGTAATAGTGGATTTTTCAGTAACGTGGTATTCTGGGCTGTTAAATACAACAACAATGTCCACCGAACCGAAAACTGTGCCAAGATCCGAACTGGATTTTATGAAACGTTCCACCCTTGGTATACAATGTAGTGACCTACTGCTGATTGTTTCTATCAAGCATTTAAACCAACTTGTTTTCCATGTCTGTGCGTACTCAGGTGGTGGACACCCCAGGGATCCTGGACCACCCCCTGGAGGAGAGGAACACCATTGAGATGCAGGCCATTACAGCGCTGGCTCACCTGCGAGCGGCTGTCCTCTATGTGATGGACACTTCGGAGCAGTGCGGACACACTTTACAGGAACAGATGGAGCTCTTCAGCAACATCAGACCTCTGTTTGCCAACAAGGTCAGCTTTTCACACCATTTGTCCTTTGCTGTCACTTCCTGTTGACTTGTTACACTTGTGCTATCTCCTCGCAGCCTCTCATCATCGTGGCCAACAAGTGTGACGTGATGAAGATCAGTGAGCTGTCTGAGGAGAACCAGGTTGGTGCTTTTTTATTTGATGTTGCTATGCTATGATGTCGTAACCAGTTATTAATAAGTTAGGAACTAACAATGCTGATTGTTTCTTGTCAGAAAATGTTTACAGACTTGACAGCTGAGGGCATTCCTGTCATTGAGTCCAGTACACTAACAGACGAGGGCATCATTCAGGTGAAGAATGAGGTAAGACACAAGGAGAGCGGAGAGAGTTGTTGTTGATGAGGTATTCCTTATTAACATGTCGTCTTGTACCTCAGGCCTGCGACCGCCTCCTCGTCCACCGTGTGGACAACAAAATGAAAAGCAAGAAGGTCCATGACGTCCTCAACAGGCTGCATCTAGCCATGCCCGCAAAAAGAGACGATAAGGTGAACATCTTCAATGATAATAATCCTTATTACATGCTAACCTTGGGAATGTTTCTCCAGGTGAGACCTCCATTCATCCCTGAGGGAGCTTCGCTGCGTAGGAAGGCCATGGAGGTGGACGCACCCAAGCGCAAGCTGGTGGGTTTGATGTCCAGCACAGTTTAGGAAAAACATGTTCCTTTAGCTCTCTCTGACCAGACTTGTTTTCTTCCAGGAGAAAGATCTGGAGCAGGAGCTTGGAGATGACTACATCCTGGACCTTCAGAGTGAGCGTCTCTAAAATGTATCAGCCAACTGTGCATCACCACAATGCTAACATTGTCTTCATCTTATTTAGAATATTGGGACCTGATGAACGAGGAGGAGAAGCATGATAAGATCCCAGAGGTTTGGGAAGGCCACAACATTGCTGACTATATCGACCCAGACATCATGAAGGTGAAGCTTATTAAAGTTTTTTATTTAAAGTTCATCAAAGCTGACACTTAATTTAGTGGCTTTTTGTGCTTATTCCATCTGCTATTGTTCATGCTTAAGCGTTTTAATGGTATTTATGTGATTTGTCAGTTTTGCTGCACTGAAACCTCTTAAATGAATGCTCCGCATGTATTGTCTACTGCAGAAACTTGACGACTTGGAGAAGGAGGAGGGGCTAAAGGAGCAGGCCGGCGAGTACGACTCAGATGATGAGAGCGAGGACGAGGACATGCAGGAGATCCGCGTCATGGCCAAGCAGATCCGTGAGAAGAAGCACCTCATGATCGTAGCGTCCAAAGAAAAGGACGTGCACGGGCCCCGCATGCCCAGGACATCCACCAAGGTGGGAAGGGCTAAATAGTGTTCATGTATTTACGCCTTCCTTATTAATTGTTGGTAATGGATGATGTTAATGTGGCTCGTCCCTCTGATGTGCAGGTTGAGAGAAAAACATTAGAGAAGGAGATGGGAGACCTCGGCCTGGACATGAGCAACAAGGACAATGTGAGTCGCACAGTCCTAAAATGTTTCCCTTGGCCTCAGTCTGGACCCCCTCACCAGGGGCCCAGGCTTAGACCGATTTTTTCTTAATTCCCCCCCCCCCCCTCATTGTTTACCTGTAGCTCACCTTTTTTGTAAGGGGTGCCGGAAGTTGCGATCCTGTTCTGTCTCCCTGAAAATGTTAATTTCCCCTCAGGGATTAATAAAGTATTTCTGATTCTGATTCTGATAATCTGACCAAAAGTGGACAGGGTTTGAGCGACAGCTGATCTGTGACCTGTGTGCTTGTTTTCTTCAGAGTCACTACGCCGAGCAGGCCCGGCGCTCCCGCAGCGTCACCAGGAAACGAAAACGTGAAGTTTCAGCGCCACCAGCTTCCAAAACACGCAGCCAGAGCGCCTCTCGTCCTCCTCGGGACCAGTCTGGATTACGAGACACAAAGGTACGTCGGCTTGTCTTCACGCAAGTCAACGGTTATAATGATTGCACATGAACATGTAAGCCAACTGCCACAAAGCACTAAAAAGTGTCCTGTTTTCCGCTCAGATGGTGAAAAAGGCCAAGAAGATGATGAAGAACTCTCAGAAGGACATGAACCGCCTTGGCAAGAAGGGCGAGGGAGACCGACATGTGTTTGACCTCAAACCCAAACATCTCCTAGCGGGAAAAAGGAAGTCGGGCACCACAGATCGCAGATGAACAGGAAGAGGAAGAAGTCTCTGTAGACTATTGTGACCTGCTTTGTTTGTGGACATCTGCAGTTTGGAGTTTTATTCTACACAACAGTACAACTAAAAACATCAAATATATATTTCCTTTTTTGACAAGGAAACTCCATTGCTAAATGTTTTTACTGAACTGGGCCTATTGAGGTGTCTTAGTTTGTTCCTGCCGTTATTTAACTTCAATTAAGTGTGGGAATAAATTCACCCGACCCCCGAAAGGGACAAGTGATAGAAAAATGGCTGGATAGTGTTGGATAAAGTGAGGATGATGATCGTGCTTCTTCTCCACAGCCAAATACATCTACTGCACACCCAAACTCAGCTGTTGTCTTGTCATTTTTAGACAAAAGTCCCGAAACAATACACTTAACTTGGGGGCAGTGAAATATTACTGAAATCTACTGTTATTGTTCAATGTAGAAATATATTTTGCAGGGCTGGAAGTGCTGCTGCTCATAAGAATGAAGTTTCAAAGCAACGATTTAAAAATGGCAAACTATCAAGAAATTCATGTTTTGTGAACCTGTGCACCAGAAAGCTTACAATAGCTTCACTTTTTTCTCATTGAGTTTGGTTCAACGCAGCCTCATCTTTTGTTGCGAAAAGCCGGTGCACCGGAAGTTGCTTCTCTTGACAAGTAGCGGCGTCCGTCAAGTGTCAACACGGCTTGTGGACTAAACAAAACACGATGAACAGAATGAATTGTGCTGATTGGACCACATTCCCTGTGGTTATCTGGAACAAAACACCTTATTTCTAGACTTTCTGGTGAGTTAGAATCCATCTTTCGGCTGCACGTTCTACCGTTAGCCTGTTAGCATAATTTGCAGTCTAGCTAGTGGGGGATAACGCTATAGCTTTGCTTGTGATCCTAATAACAGTATTCAGATTCACCCATTTTGTCTTAAAACTCCACGTATTTCCTGTTTCGATGTGCCTTTAATCTTGAATATAGCCAGTACAATGATGTTTTGTGTTTGATCTCACATGCTAAGGTTAGTGACAACGGCAGCTCCTTTGAATGCTAAGACGCACTTAAAAAACAAACAACGTAGAACATTTCCTTTCATATGCAAATAAATAACGTGGGCAGTGAACTTCATGTTGGTCTAATAAAAAATAAATACCAAGGAACATCACCTTGATGTCGGTTGGTTCTCATTAGTGCCATGCCTTCCACTAACATGTTTGTAAGTAAGATGATTCTTCAGACATGCATACACACACACACACACACACACATATATATATATATATATATATATATATATATATATATATATATATATATTAGGGCTGTGAATCTTTGGGTGTCCCACGATTCGATTCAATATCGATTCTTGGGGTCACGATTCGATTCAAAATCGATTATTGTTTTCAATTCAACACGATTCTCGATTCAAAAAACGATTTCCCCCCCCCCCCCCCCCCCCCCGATTCAAAACGATTCTCTATTCATTCAATACATAGGATTGCAGCAGGATCTACCCCAGTCTGCTGACATGCAAGCAGAGTAGTAGATTTTTGTAAAAAGCTTTTATAATTGTAAAGGACAATGTTTTATCAACTGATTGCAATAATGTAAATTTGTTTTAACTATTAAATGAACCTAAAATATGACTTATTTTATCTTTGGGAAAATATTGGACACAGTGTGTTGTCAAGCTTATGAGATGCAATGCAAGTGTAAGCCACTGTGACACTATTGTTCTTTTTTTTTTAATTTATACATTTTTAATGATAATGTCATGAGGGAGTTTTAATCACTGCTATGTTGAAATTGTAACTAATATTGATACTGTTGTTGATAATATTCATATTTGTTTCACTACTTTTGGTTTGTTCTGTGTTGTGTTTGTGTCTCCTCTCAATTGCTCTGTTTATTGCAGTTCTGAGTGTTGCTGGGTCGATTTTTTTAAAAATGAGAATCGCTATTCAAATTCGAATCGATTTTTTTCCCACACCCCTAATATATATGTGTATATGTAAAATCCCACAGCGGCTGTACATTTGTTTTTATTGTTGTCCCATTTTTTGTGTACTAGTTACATCTATTATTCTTGTATATAACAAATGCTCTTACTACAAATATGTTCCAGACCAAAAATCACTTCATATTCTCAACTGCTCGCTAACGTTGCCATATCTTAAGTTATTGTATAGAAATATGGGTGAAACAAAATAAATTACATTATATTCACTTCTGTTACAAAAAAAATCAGAATAATTCATATAACCTGCTACCCAAGAATGTACAACAATTCTTAATGGAAAAAGGAGAAATATAACCTAAGAGAAAAATCAAACTTAAAACATTTGTATGCACGTACAGCACATAAAGCCTTTACTATATCAGTATCCAGCCATCCAGCCATCCATCCATTTTCTACCGCTTGTCCCCAGTATGCAGAATTAAATAGTGGAATGGTTTAAGCAAATAAGTCAAACAACGTACTAATATGGTCCATTTTAAGAAACTCTTCAAACTACAAGTGTTTACAAAGTAGAAGGAGGAAGAACTAGACATACATCTTAAACTTATTGAAAATAAAACATTATTCAACTCATTAAGTGTATCATAACTGTCGTCACTTAACTATTTATGAAGAGAACTGTTGTTTTTAGAAATCACTGATGTAAATTGTGTACAAAATGAGAACAGGAAGTGAACATAAAGTATGTTAGTAATTACTATGAAGTAGAATTAAATAGTCTTTGCTTCTTTCTACTCCTTTTCAGACATGTAAAGAAAAATAGAAATATGTAAAATATATAATGTATCATGTTGAAACTGTATACATGTTTAAAATACACCTCAACCAACAAATGGACAAAACGTATGCAGTGTCTTTGACCTTATTTACTGTATTTCTTTGCTGTCAGAATGTGCTGGTGAAGGTTCTAGAAGAAGGAAGGATGCCAGTGGAGAGCAGTAGCAGCGGTGTGGTCCGACAGGCCAAGCAGAAGAGGAAATCTCACAGTCTGTCTATAAAGAGGACCAACAGCACTGAACAGGACCGCTTGGGCCTGCATAGAGACATGCTGGACGGCCAGGTGAGAGCCTTCTCCTCTTACCTCTTCTATTTTTGTCCCCCCACCCCCGCATTTTTTTGTCCCTAAAAAGCTTTGATTATTAAAAAACGACCTACCGATAAATAGGTTTCTGCACATTTAACCATAAGAACATCTGACTGACAGTGTAACACAATTTGGCCTCTGTGAGCTGACTATAGCCTGCCTGTAAGCCTAAGCCAATTAAATGTCCATGCTCACTTGTGCAAGAACATGGGAGCTCAGCACTACACTTATCAGTCCCTCCAGGATTTCAGGGGCTTTTTTGTGTTTGTTGTGGCCTAAAATGCCTGCATTTTTGCGGCATCATTTCAGAAAATTGCGGAAAAAGTTGCAATGTTTTAAAGTTTCTTTTTGTCAATAACATTGAATAGACTTGTGATTTTATTAATTAGTTATCCATGTTTCAAGTGTTCCTTGTAACCTTAATCTAAAAAATAGAGATGTCCGATAATGGCTTTTTTGCCGATATCCGATATTCCGATATTGTCCAACTCTTAATTACAGATTCCGATATCAACCGATACCGATATATACAGTCGTGGAATTCAATCAATCAATCAATCAATGTTTACTTATATAGCACTAAATCACAAGTGTCTTAAAGGGCTGCACAAGCCACAAAGACATCATTATGCCTAATTTTGTTGTGATGCCCCGCTTGATGCATTAAACAATGTAACAAGGTTTCCAAAATAAATCAACTCAAGTTATGGAAAAAAATGCCTACATGGCACTGCCATATTTATTATTGAAGTCACAAAGTGCATTATTTTTTTTAGCATGCCTCAAAACAGCAGCTTGGAATTTGGGACATGCTATCCCTGAGAGAGCATGAGGAGGTTGATGTGTGTGGGGTTGGGGGGGCGGGGGGTGTAAATTGTAGCGTCTCGGAAGAGTTAGTGCTGCAAGGGGTTCTGGGTATTTGTTCTGTTGTGTTTATGTTGTGTTACGGTGCGGATGTTCTCCTGAAATGTGTTTGTCATTCTTGTTTGGTGTGGGTTCACAGTGTGGCGCATATTTGTAACAGTGTTAAAGTTGTTTATACGGCCACCCTCAGTGTGACCTGTATGGCTGTGACCAAGTATGCCTTGCATTCACTTGTGTGAGTGAAAAGCCGTAGGTATTATGTGATTGGGCCGGCACGCAAAGGCAGTGCCTTTAAGGTTTATTAGCTCTCTACTTCTCCCTACGTCCGTGTACCACTCCGTACAGCAGCGTTTTAAAAAGTCATAAATTTTACTTTTTGAAACCGATACCGTTAATTTCCGATATTACATTTTAAAGCATTTATCGGCCAATAATATCGGCAGCCCGATCGGACATCTCTACTAAAAAAGGAATTTAACAAAAAGTGGACAACAAATACTGTATTAATGTTTTACTCATTTTATACTGCACAAGTTTAAAAATAAACACTAGATGGCAGTAAAAGCATGTATTCAGACCTCATTGTCAAATGACTGTATTGTTGCAAGGATTTAAAATAATAGTACCAGCACCAAATGCTTCCTTATTGTCCGCTGTCTGCTCTGTCGTCCATACGTTTTTGACATTCTCTATGTTTGTTTTACGCTGGAAAAGCGTGGAAATAAAAAACATTTATTTATGTTCCAACTAGGGTTGTACGGTATACCAGTACTGGTATAGTATCGCAGTACTAATGAATCAAAAACGGTACTATACTCTGTGTGAAAAGTACCGGTTCCCGGGCATGACGGCGCATCGTCACGTCATGACATTGCTGGTTTTGCGAGCAGAGGAGCATTTTCGGCAGCGCACAATCATGGAGTACTTACAAGCAGACACAGTGTGTAGACAGAAAAGGGAGAACGGACACATTTTGGCCTAAAAGCTAAAAATAAAGGTGAAGCTATAACATTAAAACACCCTCAGGAAAAGGTGTTTTAAAACATGGCAAGCTAGCTAGCGGCTAACGTCCATCCGCAGTCGCCAGTGTTTTAGCTACTTCTAAATCACTAGTCTTCGCCTCCATGGCAACAAATAAAGTATGTTTCTTACAAGTATCATCCCTGCAGGACGAGGAATGGCTAAACTACACACCGTAGCTCACCAGCGTCAAAATCTAATCAAACGCCATGGGTTGATCTACACCTGACATCCACTGTAATGATACCAAATACAGGAGCGTATCTAGTCGATACTACTATGATTACATCAATATTTTTTATCGTCACACAATATTTTTTCCTTTTTTTAAAATTCATATTGTGTTTATTAACTCAGGAAATACGTCCCTGGACACATGAGGACTTTGAATATGACCAATGTGCGATCCTGTAACTACTGGGTATCGGATCGATACCTAAATTTGTGGTATCATCCAAAAATAATGTAAAGTATCCAAAATACAATAAGTGATTATTACATTTTAACAGAAGTGTAGATAGAACATGTTGAAATGGGAAAAAAACTGATATTAACAGTAAATGAACAAGTGGATTAATAATAATTGTTTACAGCTTGCCTCATCATTTTGACAAAATAATAGAATGATAAATGACACAATATGTTACTGCATATGTCAGCAGACAAATTAGGGGCCTTTGTTTGCTTACTTACTACTAAAAGACAAGTTGTCTAGTATGTTCACTATTTTACTTAAGGACAAAATTGTTCTTCGATTAATAAGAAACATATGTTTAATGTACCGTAATATTTTTTGTTAAAATAAAGCCAATAATGCCATTTTTTTGTGGTCCCCCTTTTTTAGAAAAGTACCGAAAAGTATAGAAAAGTATCAAAATACATGTTGGTACCGGTACCAGTACTAAAATAGTGGTATCAGGACAACCCTAGTTCCAACACATTTTCCTCTGCATGTTAAGAGCATTAGTGAACTGTTGAGAGATACCTATAGCTGTGATTTTTGTTGGTAAATGAGCGACGATAAGAGATTATCATTACACTTAAGCATCTCTAACATGTAAATGCTGCCTTTGCTAGGTCAGCATTGCAAATGAAAATATGTTCTTAATTTCCTTCACTGGATAAATGAATGTTGAGTAAATATATAAATACCGTATTTTTCGGACTATAAGTCGCAGTTTTTTTCATAGTTTGGCCGAGGGTGCGACTTATACTCAGGAGCGACTTATGTGTGAAATTATTAACACATTACCGTAAAATATCAAATAATATTATTTAGCTCATTCACGTAAGAGACTAGACGTATAAGATTTCATGGGATTTAGCGATTAGGAGTGACAGATTGTTTGGTAAACGTATAGCATGTTCTATATGTTATAGTTATTTGAATGACTCTTACCATAATATGTTACGTTAACATACCGGGCACGTTCTCAGTTGGTTATTTATGTCTCATATAATGTACACTTATTCAGCCTGTTGTTCACTATTCTTTATTTATTTTAAATTGCCTTTCAAATGTCTATTCTTGGTGTTTGGTTTTATCAAAAAAATTTCCCTCAAAAATGCGACTTATATATGTTTTTTTCCTTCATTATTATGCATTTTCGGCTGGTGCGACTTATACTCCGGAGCGACTTATACTCCTAAAAAATACGGTACATGTAAACCATGAAGTTTGGAGGCCGATGTGTTGCTAAATGTTCATATTCTACAACACCCAAAAGGCTTGATGGTAACCAGAGGTAGCGCTGAACTATGCAGGAGCATGACAATTGTGCCGTTTGATGAATAAAAAGTTAATAAATTGTTACACATTTCTGTCCTTGCTTTGTCTACACAAGAAACAAACATACGTTTTAAATACATAGTTGACTGCCGCTCAGAGACAAATTCGATTAACAAAAATTACGCTGATTGGCTAAAATGTGAAAAGAAGCTGCGGACATTGGACAGAGTTGCGAGGTCGCTCATGTTTTGCAGGGAATTTGCACGATCGCTACATCGCAAAATTCTGGAGGGACTGATTTATTCCACCATTACTGTCAAGTCATTATTTCACAATCACTATGAAGACAACCAAGTTGTTGTACTTTACAATCATTATTCCCACAACATCATTCAATAACAAATACAACAGATCAGTACGTGAGTCTACATGCTCCGATGTCAGAATTGAGCGTTGTCGGCTCCTCTTCTCCTGACTTTTTGTTTTTTATCACTCTGGTCCCTTTTTGGTTTCAGTCGTGTGATAATCTGGAATGTTTGGCCAGAATAGAGGTGAGTTTCAGGTGTTTGTGAGTGTTCCAAGTAGTTTTTTTATTACTAGCCATAGCTCTGGTGCTGTTGTGTACGTGTATTTAGAGACAAGCTCACATGTTTGGTCCTTTGTGTGTTTGTCTCCTGTACCCTTTTTTAGGGATGTAACAATATGAAAATGTCATCACGGTTTTCATTATTATTATCGCGGCATTGTTGAATGTGCTTAAAAAGTTAGTACTCATACAAATACTGTAATCTTTTGACCAATTTAGTTTTTCTTTTTAAATCATAATGAAAATAAATAGACACACAGTTAAGAAAACCCATTGTTTTGCATGTTTTGGGTTTCTTATGTTTCACTGATAGTGCTTTAATCTTAGTATTTTCTGTTTTAATGGCTAAGCTTTTATTGTTTTAAATATTGGTTTGTACTGTAGCACTTTAAGATTTATTTAAATGAAAAGTGAGTAACAAAGAAAAACTATTATTGTTATTGTTTATTATTTGTGGCGGACTTTTGGCATCCTACTCTGTTCAGCGGTCCTTGAACACACCATAAAAACATCTCCATCTTGTATTCCTCTTGACTATGGAACGATCACTGATCTAAGAAAGCACAGCTTTTAGGTACAATGTGCAAAAATTACATACTGTATCTTAGTTGCTCAAACAGCATAAACTTAAGTTTAGACTGGTATATGTCATTTCTTAAATGGTGAAAGACGTTAATCTATCTTATTTTCATGTTAGCATTTAAGCTATCGAGTTGACTGCAGTTACTCCATGAGTTTATCGAAGTGCAGTTTATCAGTCACAGTTTTTTGATCATTTTAATTCAAAACAGTAATACGAACTGTCCGGAGTTTTATCACGGTTATTATTAATATAGTTTGTCGTTACACCCCTACCCTTTTTACTGAAAAGCTTTCTTTTTTCAAAAGTAAGGTGTTACATTCATAAGTTGACTTAGTCCAAAAGGCCTAGATCTAAGGTGAAACGTCTTCGAAGACAAACTGAACAGTCCAATTGTGATCGATTGAATGCCCTGAGAATACAATGACCTGTATTAATGAGAACATCCATAGACATTCAAAAGATGACATCGCTTTTACTGAAATGCTCGCCAGCCAAGAACCTCTCATCTTCTGAATGCTAACAGCACACTTCAATGACCTCATACATAAAGAAAGAAAGACACACAGCAGCAACATACAAACTATTATGACTCATTTTTTTAAACTAGTACCGTGTCTCTGACCCAATAGATCTGACCAACCAGCACCATACGGTTCACCTCAGTTGTAGATGTTCTATTTCACATGGTGCTGTCTGCAGTCAGTGAGTTCAAAATACCGTCATGTGACAATTAGGTGTTTGTCTCTTGTTCTCCCTGCAGGACTCCAAACTGCCTTTGTCTCTGAAGACCAACCTGATGGATCTGTTCAGCCAGATCGAAAGAGAGTTTGAGAGCCTTTACATCGAGAACATCGAGCGTAAGTCAGGACTGTGTAACACGGAATGATGATACAATGTATTTGGAAGCTTCAATATGGGTTTTCATTAGTGTTAGTATCCCCTGCTAGCCTCCCAATGGACTGGTCTTTCACATTATGATATCGGGACCTGTGGTGGACCACTCCTTATGCATCAGTCGGTGACATCTCGGTGCCCCGACTTGTCTACATGCAAGAGTATCCCCCTGCTGGCCCCACTATGAACTACACTCTCACACTATTAACCATATCCACTCGGCATCTATTGCACCGGTCACCCGGGGGGCACATTTGCAGTCCCTACCAAGGTGTCTCATTGTGCCCATTGGGTTGAGTTTTTTCTTGCCCTGATGTGGGATCTGAGCCGAGGATGTCGTGGTGGCTTGTGCAGCCCTTTTAGACATTTGTGATTAAGGGCTATAAATAAGTACACTTTGATTAATTGATTCATAGTATTAAAGAAGGGTTTGCATACATACAAATGAAAGGACTGGGGGGCCAATTTGGTACATTTTGTACATCAAAAGGAAATGTCAAATAAATCCATTGTAGGTCGATACAGTAAACCCCTGTTTATTGTGTCTGTGCAGATAATCACCTTTACACTTGTTTTACCCAGTGTAGTAGCCCTGACTGCATTATACTTGTGGGTACCGAGAGGATCGTCAAAGCATGATTTTTCTGGCCATCGTCGGGGCTTCCAACAACGGACATTACGTGGAAATTAGGGCTGTCAAAGTTAATGGGTTTAGAACAAGTTAGCAATAATTTCCTGCACTTTTTGTGGAATTTTGCATATGATTCACAATCCTTATGAGAGACAATAACATATGTCTTTTTTTTTTTTAATGCATTCTAACTCTTAAGTCAGTTTACAGTGGAGTCAATGGTAGCCATGACATCATTGCGTCTATTGAAATGAAATCCAATAAATAACCATCCAAAAAGTGTCAACTCCATTTACATTTTGTGACTTGAATATTAACCGAGTATTAGCGATATTGTTATAAACGCTAACGTTAAGGACCTACATTTAGCGAGGCAATTTCCTTATGCAAAATTAGTGAACTTTGACAGCCAACTTAGACCCAGAGATGGCGAGAAAGAAACACGAAAGACGCTGGTTCGCACCCATCCTTTTTTTAACTCTTTGCAAGGATTAACCCTTAACCTGGAAACGGAAGTCCGGCTTTGTGAATGTTATTGATTGCCACAAAATAATACTAGAAAATAGGTACTGCACTGTAATACATCCATCCATCCATTTGCTACCGCTTTGTCCCTTTTGGGGTCGCGGGGGGTCGCTGGAGCCTATCTCAACTGCATTCGGGCGGTAGGCGGACTACACCCTGGACAAGTCGCAACCTCATCGCAGGGCCAACACAGATAGACAGACAACATTCACACTCACATTCACACACTAGGGCCAATATAAGACATAAATAAGACTTAAATTAACTTGAATATGCTTAAATAAAGTTTCCCAAAAAATCTGTGATGTAGGGAATTTGCAATATTTGAAGCGCAAAGTAGCGAGAGATGGCAGGTTATATAAAATACGACTGTAATACATTTAAGACATAAATAAGACTGAACTTACACCAAAAATATTTAAGATCTGCTTAGAGAAAACAAACAACCGTGATAGAGTGAAGCTGCAAAATTTGAAATGCAGTGTGACAGGACAACTATAAATTGTAGGCTATCTGAACTAAACATTTAAGACTTGTGTTGTAGTTGACAAAGCAAATTAGGGTAATATCTCATATAGCTCATTAAAAATGAATTCAATTTAGGGGCCAATAAAAAAACTGCTCTGTGTTGAAAAAGACCCATCGGCTAAATACCCGTTTTAGCCAATGGCAGCATGTTCTCCTACTAAACTGTCCAACTATTTGTTGTGTTTGACTGACAGTTCGCAGAGAGATCGAGACGCTGAACGATCGCTTGACTGCAGACGGTCAGACTCTAGAAGGCGCAGACTTGGCCAAAGGAGCCCTGAAAACAAAAAGTCAGTCACAGACCAGCTTAAGAATGCACGTCCATGTGACGATGAATGAAAAATGTGTTTTCACGGCCCGCTGTGTCCACAGCGAGTCACAGCACCAGTCAGCTGTCACAGAAACTCAAGACCACCTACAAGGCCTCCACTAGCAAGGTACACTCATTTACTTAAGTCTCACTAACCTTGTTGTACAAAATGACAAAATGTTAGGAACACCTTCTATAATGTGGAAGGTAAAAAAAAAGGTTGGGTAAGTGTGTTGGAGTGACGGGACTACCCATTGTGGACATTCACGAGAACAATCCTTTGTCGCCTCTCTGCTCGTAGCCGCGTTCAAACTCTTGCCACGCCCCTATAAGCGGCGCCCGCAACTTCAGCGTAAGCGGCTGGGAGTTGTGGGGCGGAGACTCATGGGTAACTTGTTGATTTCTCACCCCTCCTTCCCCCGCCCTCCACCTCCCTATGTGCCACTATGCATGAACAGCCCAGCCGGGGGGTGGACACGCCCTCCTCCGGAGGCTTGGTCATTCAAATGTAGGAGACTCTGTTGTGTGTGTTGTGATCGACAAACTGACTCATCTCCTTTGCACTAATCAAACCCTTATGTTGCTTGTCCTCATACTGGCATACTGCCCTACACCAGCTAATGTATACCGAACAAAAATATTAACGCAATACTTTTGTTTTTGCTCCCATTTTTCACGAGTTGAACTCAAACATCTAAAACTTTTACTATATACACAAGACCTATTTCTCTCAAATATTGTTCACAAATCTGTCTAAATCTGTGTTAGTGAGCACTTCTTTGCCAAGATAATCCATCCCACCTCACAGGTGTGGCATATCAAGATGCTGATTAAACAGCATGATTATTACACAGGTGTGCCTTAGGCTGCCTACAATAAAAGACCACTCTGGAATGTGCAGTTTTGCTTTATTAGGGGTCTGGGGGGTTAGAAAAGCAGTCAGCATCTGGTGTGACCACCATTTGCCTCACGCAATGCAACACATCTCCCTTCGCATAGAGTTGATCAAGTTGTTGATTGTGGCCTGCGGAATGTTGGTCCACTCCTCTTCAATGGCTGTGCCAAGTTGCTGGATATTGGCAGGAACCGGATCCACAGCATCCCAAACATGCTCAATGGGTGACATGTCGGGTGAGTATGCTGGCCATACAAGACCCGTGATATTTTCAGCTCTCAGGAATTGTGAAAAGATCCTTGCAACATGGGGCCGTGCATTGTCAGGCTGTAACATGAGATGATGGTCTCGGGTGAATGGCACAACAATGGGCCTCAGGATCTTGTCACGGTATCTGTGCATTTAAAAGGCCATCAATTCAATTAACTTGCGTTCGTTGTCCATGACATACGCCTGCCAATACCATAACCCCACCCCCACCACTGGCCACTCGATTCAGAATGTTAACATCAGCAAACCGCTCTCCCACACGACGCCACACACGCTGTCTGGCACCTGCACTGAACAGTGAAAACCGGGATTCATCCGTGAAGAGAACACTTCTCCAACGTGCCAGATTCCATCGAATGTGAGCATTTGCCCACTCAAGTCGGTTATGACGAGGAACTGCAGTCAGGTCGAGACCCCGATGAGGACGACGAGCATGCAGATGAGCTTCCCTGAGACGGTTTCTCACAGTTTGTGCACATATTCTCTGGTTATGCAAACCAATTGTTGCAGCAGCTGTCTGGGTGGCTTGTCTCAGACGATCATGGAGGTCCTGGGCTGTTGTGGTTACACGTGGTCAGCGTTTGTGAGGCTGGTTGATTGTACTGCCAGATTCTCTGAATTGCCTTTGGAGACGGCTTAGGGTCGATAAATGAACATTCAATTCACGGGCAACAGCTTTGGTGGACATTCATGCAGTCAGCATGCCAACTGCACACTCCTTCAAAATGTGCGACATCTGTGGCATCAGAGTGGCCTTTTATTGTGGGCAGCCTAAGGCACACCTGTGCAATAGTCATGCTGTTTAATCAGCATCATAATATGCCACACATGTGAGGAGGGATGGATTATATTAGCAAAGAAGAAATGCTCACCAACAGAAATTTAGACAGATTTGTGAACAATATTTGAGAGGAATAGGTATTTTGTGTTTATAGTAAAATTTTTTAAATCTTTGATTTCAACTCATGAAAATTGGTAGCAAAAACAAAAGTGTTGCGTTTATATTTTTGTTTAGTGTACATTCTTCTGGTACATTTTAGGTAGCTGCTTTAAATTCACAGCGATCGAGGGTGCCGCCTGCATCACTGATACACAACATCTTGCCTGCCTAGCGCCAGAAACTGAAGCGTCGGTCACATAATGTACAGCAGGGCTATTCACCGGGCATCCTGGGGCCAATTCCATGAGTTCAGCTCAAACCTCAGGAGAGACTTTAACATTTTTGCTGTTACGTATGCTAACAGGCGGAGTGACCCCAAAATGCAGAGATGGTAGGCGGTGTGACCTTAGGATGCAGAGGTGGCAGGCAACGTGGTCCATTTATTAGGTACAAAAGCAGGAAGGACCCGCGTGACAACAGCTATAGATTACAGATGAGCAAAAATCTGAGCAGGATAAGGCAAAACACAAAAAGGCACACCAGAACAACAATGAACCAGCATCGTCAGGAATGCGACGGTGACAGATAAACCCCCTTCCGATTGGCAATCAGGGACAGGTTAGCCTCCTAATTACCAACCAGGAACAGGTGAGAACAGCTCTAGAAGCAGTGGTAAAGACACTGCACGACAAACCTAAAACAGGAAGTGGAATAAAAATACGAGTGCTGAATAGGAGTTACAATTAAACACAGGAAAATCAGGACAAAAGTCCTCAACAGTAATGATGCATCATGACATTACAGCAAATTGAATAAAATAAAAATACCGTTGTGTAGAGGAACTTAGGTCAATGTAAACACATTGGCAGATCATTATCCTGGCATTTTAACCTCCTAAAGGCCAGCATCCACTACAGTAGACACTTGTGTTTTGCGTAACAGGGCCATCTGAAATGTGTAACTCTGACAAAAAGAAATAGACCAAAAACTAATGTCCACTACATAGAAGTATGGTTCTCCAAATAAGAAAAATAGTGAATGGAGATGTCTCCAACTTATTGGAGATGTGGCCCCTTAGAACAATTGAGTTGAAGAGCCCTGCTGTACAGTATGTTCACATGATTGGCAGACCCAGAATAGCGAGGCAGGGAAGATGTGATGATGACCAATGGTGATTGTCATGCGTCCATGTCGGTTGTGTGGCGCGGCCTTGTGCGGCGGCACACTGCAGCGTCACACTGCTCGCTCTCTTTACTATCAGCAGCTTCTTTGTTAGGCGTAACAACACATGCTAATGCACATCAGCTTTTTCACTTCCATGGTGCTGTTTGTCAAAGTGACACATCATCCTTATCATCAAGCTATCCTTCCATAGTTTTCCTCACAGTGTGTGTGTGCGCATGTTTGTGTGTGCGTGTGTGTTACTTGGCATTCTTTTTAACACTTGAACACTTTCTTCCAGCTGGAACTTATTTAGCGGCCTGTGTCCAAAGCGAGCCAAGGGTCCCGTTTGTATCGTCCCCATCTTTAAAGTAAACAGCTCAAGTATTCGTCATTAAAAAGCGTACTACCAAGATATTGATATGACTGACAGTTGTTACCATGTTGGACTTGTCTTTTCTGTTGCTCTTTTGTCCTCACAGTACTGCTCTTTATTACCTGCAATAACGCTGCCGTTGCTTCTTAGCCTTGGTGCACTACAAAAACCCTGCTCAGCAGCTCCTCACTGACCCTCATCCACTTCCTACTTGCAGGGTTCCTACACACATCTATGAAATGCTAATCAGGAAAATTATAGTGCATGTATTAAAGGGAATATTGTTAAAGAATTTACAAAACTAACTGAGAAGCAATGTCCAATCATGGCAAATGTGGCGACTTAGACGTCTCCTGAGCCGATGGTTTTTAGGTGTAGGAACCCTGCAGTCCGCTCGGTGTGTGCTCATTGTTAATGTACACGCTCTGCCTCTCAGATTGTGTCCAGTTTCAAAGCCACCACGTCCAGAGCTGTGTGTCACCTGCTCAGAGAGTATGTGGGCCACAGAGACGGTATCTGGGACCTCAGCGTGACCCGGACCCAGCCCACGGTGCTTGGTACTGCATCTGCAGGTACACACTTTGCTCTTCTCTTACTTTTGACTTTGACTTGTTAGCAGTGTGTCTTGCTCCGCCCCTTTAGCCACCCTACCACTGTGCTTGCTATGCCGGCAGCAGGGTGCCAACAGTTGCGCTTGGTGCAAACGGGATGTTCTGTAGTGTTCTTGATTGTCCCTAAGTCCTACTGTTGCGTGTGTCCATCAGACCACACGGCCATGTTGTGGAGCATCGAGACGGGGAAATGTCTCCTCAAATATCTGGGCCATCAAGGATCAGGTAGAGATGTCTTTGTAAGAAGTCTCATTGTCAATGTGTAGTTTTCCTTGTTGGCTGATATCTTCCATGTCTTCAGTCAACTCCATCAAGTTCCACCCCACTGAACAGATGGCACTAACAGGTAATCGTCATCACTATAACTTACATCATGTCCAGAGTTTTTTTAGTATTATTTTTTTGTGTATAAACGCTCTTCAGCATCGGGGGACCAGACAGCTCACATCTGGAGGTTCCTGGTGCAGCTGCCCACGCCGCAACCCGTTGCAGACGTCAGCGTAAGCCTCACCGACATGTCGCATTTTGTTTCGCCGTGCAATAACAAAACCTCCTGCAGCAACCCCCCTGCGACGACGACGTTGAGGTTTCCGACAAAGATGAGGCCGACGTGGAAGCGGACGGTTCCAGCGACTGCCCGTCCGTGCGCGTGGCGTCCGTCACGCTGCGCAGTCACCAAGGCGTGGTCATTGCTGCTGATTGGCTGGTGGGGGGCAAGCAGGCGGTGACGGCCTCCTGGGACCGAGCCGCCAACCTTTACGACGTGGAGACATCAGAGCTGGTCCACTCGCTCATGGGTACCATGTTGTTGATGTACATGGTGCTGACGAGTGTTTGGAATGTGATGATGACTACGTTTGTGTGTCCAGGTCACGACCAGGAGTTGACGCACTGCTGCACCCATCCTACTCAGCGCCTGGTGGTCACCTCGTCCAGAGACACCACCTTCCGACTGTGGGACTTCAGAGACCCGTCCATCCACTCCGTCAACGTCTTCCAGGGACACACTGAGTTAGTTACACACACACAACTAAGTTTTTGTAGCTACTGTTAGTTTGCAATGCATAACATTTTTTGTGGTTAAGGTTAATATGTATGTGTTTGCATACACATGCAATAGGAATGTTCCTGTTTGCGTGTTGATTGATTCATTGATTGATTGATTGATTGAGACGTTTATTAGTAGATTGCACAGTACAGTACATATTCCGTACAATTGACCACTAAATGGTAACACCCGAATACGTTTTTCAACTTGTTTAAGTCGGAGTCCACGTTAATCAATTCATGGTAGTGATGAGAATATTCCCAATATTGTTGCTAATGACGACACCATGTTTTTTCCAGAAAAAATCCTTGCAAATATTAAATTACTACTTCCATTTTTGTGCCGTAAAAATAATGCGATAGTGCTGTAGATTAAGTCATTCTAAAATACATTTTCTGACCAGTGAAGTCACCTATTGCCCCCATCTTGTCCAAATCTTACCAAACTTGTCCCAAACATTTGTTCTGTCAAAAACAACATGTATGGTATTGACAGGGACAAGCAGTAGAAAATGGATGGATGGATATGATGAGGTGGCGACTTGTCCAGGGTGTACCTGCCTTCCCCTCGAATGCAGCTGGGATAGGCTCCAGCCCCCCTGTAACCTCAAAAGGTTCAAGAGGTAGAAAATGAATGGATGTGTGGATAAATCAGTATTGGTCCATACATTACTATGACTGAATAATGATCAAATATTAATAACACAAAAACCATAATAGCACAAACGTCTGTCAGCAAGCGCAATAACAATTTCATATTGCTCCATTTATTACTACAATATGTGGCCTAATATTGGACTTAGAACAGTCATATTAATAACCACAAACTCACCTATATTCTTTACAAGTAGTAGTGTGGTGTCTGAGGGCGTAAAAAATAGAATGGTAGACTTTTTAATAGTGCTGTCAAACTATAATTTTATCAGATTAATCACACCGTTGCATTTTGATTTTGCTGTAAATTACTTGTGTGCATAATTTTAAGTAACTTTAAGAAAGACCCTAATATTTTGACAAAAGTGCAATTTTTATTGTCAGAATGTCATACAGGAATTTATTTTAAATGTTTTACTTGAATGCATGTCATTTATTTGTTCAAAATGTGCTGACATTTTTATTAAAAGTAAAGTGTGGGTGTACGTTTAAGTGAAATTTGCCAGCAAGCACATCAGTTGAAGTCTCCTCACTCATCTTTGCACTGACGTATGCAGTGATCTGATCACTGATTGTCTAGCAACCTGCTCTGGCCTTTAAGGTAAAGGAGTGTGTGTGGTCAAATTAAATCAATCTGTGTACATACAGTATTAATGTGATAATGTTTTGTGATTAATCGTATGTGTTCACTTTGACAGCCCTACTTTATATACCCATGGCGTGTTTATTGTCTGATTGAGCCTTAACCATCTCGGGACATTTAAGTTTAATTATCATCAAACCAAACAAAGGGCGTAAAACATTTTGGATTCATATTTTTTTAATTTTTGCTCAATTTTCTCAAACAACTATAACAAAAAAATATATATATATACATCAAACATGCAATGTTTGATACATGCAAACTAATTGTTCTACATAAATAATCAAACCCTTGTTAAATGGTTAACGGTATCAGTGATGACATCATCCACCACCATTCGTTAAAACCAGGAAATATCTGGCGACTCCTTCCCAAATATTTTTGAAGGTGAGCTGCTCAATCACATGCAAGTATCTTGCGGCAATTGATGAACTTATTCACACATCTAACTTACTACATATAACAAACTAAAATTGTGTGTAGGATAACATGACATAAGTAAAATATGTCAATGATGAATCTAAAGTGACAATAATCAATTGTCCCTGGACACGCAAGTCTTTTTTCACAATATTTACAATATTATGTAGAGGAATATTGTGTTGATGTTGTGTTCATAGAAGACAGTTTACAGTCCTAAGCGGTCGATGTGTGTGGATTTATAAACTTTAACCATATAATCTTGCCTACGGCAGCACGGTGACATCTGCCGTTTTCACTGTGGGGGACAACGTGGTGTCGGGGAGTGACGACCGCACGGTCAAAGTGTGGGACCTGAAGAACATGAGGTCGCCCATAGCAACCATCCGCACAGACTCTGCTGTCAACAGGTCTGTGAAAATGACTCACACTTATTAATTAATATTTAGATTTATTTGACTGTGTATGTGTATGGAAAGCTCCTCTGATGGATGTTATGTACAATATTAATGAGCAGTGATGATGTAATGCTCCCTGTATGATGTTTGTATTGTAGGCCTCACTTAAAGCATTCTCTCTGCAGGATCAGCGTGTCAGTGAGTCAGAAGATCATCGCTCTCCCTCACGACAATCGGCAGGTCCGACTGTTCGACATGTCAGGAGTGCGACTGGCCCGTCTGCCCAGAAGCAACAGACAGGTGCCAGTGTGACCAGTACGCTTGTACCAGCTGGAAATTGCCACGTCTCTGACACCGAGCTTCTCGCATGTGTTGCGTGTTCCAGGGTCACCGCCGCATGGTGTGCTGCTCAGCGTGGTGTGAAGACAACACCTCATGCAACTTGTTCACGTGCGGCTTCGACCGCCAGGCCATTGGCTGGAACATTAACATCCCCGCCCTCCTGCAGGAGAAATGACCCTGCCCCCTCCTTGTTCTAACATGTAAGTCTGTGAAAGGTTGTCACGTGCCATCAGTGTTTGTTCACGCGACAACTTCACGCGTCTTTTTGACAAAGCGATCGCTTACTGCTGCCAATGTGCACTGAGCACATCTTCTTGCCGTGTGTGTGCTTGTGTGCGTGTGTGTGTGTGTATGTTTGCGTGTGTAAACACACTTTCATTACCGTGTGTGTTTAGTGTGAAAGCGACTTCTGCACATCTGATAAAAAAAATGTGTGCCACTGATGGGTTAAAAAAAAGCACAACACAGAAGCTTATTGTGACCTTAATGCTAACATCATGTTAAAATACCCGTGGTAAGTAATAAGAACGTGTGAAAAATATACTCAGTTGTCACTTTGTTAGCAGGTACACAGTCTTTTTTCTTATTGCCTCTCATTGTACAGATTGTGTACCTAATCAAGTGTCCGCTGAGTGTTTGTGTTACAGAGGTATGTATTGTTTGTTAGCATCCTAGGCCCTTGCAATACCACTTTGTATTCCAGGAGGCAATAGTGAGTCACTGGCATCAAGGAGGCTCAGACATGTCTGCTACTTGAAATGTTGCCTTGTCAGTGTTAGTAAGATCCTAGACATACATATGTAGACGCCGCGTCGAGTGCCGCGCTTAATCACACGTGGACATCGCCATATTGGATGTGTCAATAGCGAACAGAGAATATGCCTCATTTATGTGCTGCATGGAATTGTACCAACCACTTTACAGTCCAGACCACATCTCATGGATCACCTTTCACAGGTTGGACCACATAATTAATTTTGATTAAAACATTGTACAAATTGAATCTGATGACTTTAATACTATGAAGTCCCGCGCATAATACTGTGGATTCTTGTGGTGAAACCAGCCTCCAAACAACTAGGAAAGGCCCTTTATCAAGTTCAGTCTATTTTCTGCATTCGTTTTTGGGGTAGATCTGCTACATCCAATATGGCGGACACCTGGATTTATTGCAGCCTGTCTATGATCTACGCATATATGCGTATGATCTGCGTTTATACATCCCTCATTTACACATAAATCTATGAACTATTATATATTCCTACAATATATGCTTGATATATATGTTCTACACATATATGTCTACTGTCTATTATTTACGTATGTATGTCTAAAATCTACATAATATATGTCTGATCTACGCATATATGTGTGTGTGATCTACTATATATTGGTATGATCTATGCATGCATATACAGCTATGGTCTATGTATGTATGTCTATGATCTCCACATTTACGTACATGTGTCTAGGATCTACGTATATATGTATATGATCTACACATGTAAGATCTATGTATATATGTCTATGATCTACACATATGCCTATGATCTAAGCATATATGTCTATGATCTACGCAATATACGCCTATGATATATGCTTCAATACGTGTATTTCTGCATATACTGAATGTCTGATCTAAAAAATGTATATGATCTACACATATACGTGTATTCGTTATTAGGGATGTATACCGATTACAGGTATTTTTTGGTACCGCTTCCTAATTGTGTCGGTCCAACAGGACCATTAAAATTCTGAACTAATGGTACGGCTGTTGGTAAAAAAAATTTTTTTTATCCAGCTTACAGTAATTATGACATACGCCCGCTGTCACATTCATTCAGGTGCAGAATTCTATTCCAAGCAGAATAAAAGACAGAGGTAGTATCGTGATACATTTCAGGTCGATCACGGTGATCAGCTGTGAGCATATATTAACTCCATCAAACATGGCGGAACAGCCAATCTGAGCCCACATTTTATCGCACCATTTCCGGTTACAAAGGTACACATAAGTTAACAGAATGAGAGCTAAAAAATGTCAGCCATAACTTGTATCTAGGGCCCTATGATTTACACGTGATTGGACTCGCGGACGGAATCAATGTTCGCTAAAAACAGAATCTAAATGCGGTAATTCGTGGAAATTAGCCTAAAGCGACTGAGATACTGTTATTGAGAGGGAAAGGGGATATCATGTTTACTTGACAAACACTCACCTCCATGAAGGCTCTGGAATGCATCCTTCTCCTACCATCTCTGTTACTACCTTCCTGACACGCGGCCACCACAAACTACCAAACTAACTCCAAAATACAGAGCCGAACATTTCCCAAATGCCTTTTACGTGTCAGGTGATATGTTTCTTTTGCAAATTTGAAGACTATTTGTCGTCCAAAAGCTGTGACAAACACCTGCTACTGCTGCTAATGCTAGGAAGTTGTAGACGTGACCGCCGATCTTCATTGGTACGTTAAAGATAACTTGGCAGCTTCTAATACTGTAGATGGAGCACCAGTGTTGAAATAATAACAGATGCATCTTTGTGCGTGCTTTTTTTACTTGAAAGCATGTACACTGGAAATTATTGGTACATTATTATGCTATTGTGCTTTTTCTTATTTAAAATATTTTTTTATCTACCCAGAATGCTAATACAATGTTGAAATAATCCTTAGTTTATTTGTTTTCAGTGTAGATGCTTTACAACTGGCAGGTGAAAAAACTCTGTAAGATATCATTATATTAATCGAAATTGGATGATACTGTATGAAAAAAATTGTTGCACAGCCCTACGATCCGATAACCAGCTTGCAATAATCACAAATAAGGAAGCAACACCACACACAAGTTTGTAACACAACAATATGTCTTCCTCAAAAGTCTGCACGCTAAGCATTACTATAAGTTTGAAGTAAACGCGCTTTACTTAACTTCATCAACGCTTTATCAACCGTCCTCGTAGCAATCCAGTAATCCACAGGCCAATATTAATCCACTCAAAAAAGTGAATAATTCAAGTACTGAAATAATCCATGAAGTTGCTCAGAAGCAAGATAGCGATGCTGACGCCAGTCGCCGTCTGACGTCGCTCCATCGCGGAACGTTTGCGTAGAAACACAGTGATGGATCTGTGTGATCTTTACAAGATGACATAATAACTGCATTGCACCTTGTTTAAGACTTAAAAAACAGGTGTTGATAAAAGACTTCCGTGCTGTGAGATGTTACACGATGTTGGTGGTGCGCAACCTCTTGTGTTAATAAAAATGCTAATAAAAAATGATTTTTTTCACATCTTTATTTACACCAATTACATACAGTACCAATAAGAGTACTGAAGAATACCGGTATCCATAAGTAATATCGATATTGGTATCAGTATTGATAAAATCCTAATGATATACATCCCTATTCGTTACGCATACTGTCTGTCTATGATCTGTTCGTATATGTCTATGATCTACTTATAGATGTCTATGCGTAATATTGCCAAGTTAGTGTTAGCTAATGTGCTGCCCCATACGGGCCTAAAGTGTCAGCTTACATAAAGCGTTAGAAAGAAGCCCCGCCCGCATTTAAAGGAACATAGTAATACGTTTTAAACGTTGTTTTATTTATTATGCGCTGATGTCTCAGCATGCTGCCATGCTACACGATATATCTCTGCAAACTTTATTAATGTTACTATTCCGGTAGAGGGACGTTTGAAAAGATTGCACTGTAAAAGAAAAAAAAGGTAAAAGAACAAGTGGAAAAGCCCACATTTTCCGACAGATCTCCTCTTGGAGAAGAAAGTAATTGAGGACGTAGAAAGAAAAAACATGTTGTGGTTCTAATTCTAACATAGCAGCATGAGGAGACACTCAGTAGTGATTTCTTAATAACAAGTTGTGACTTTTTGTCTTTTGTGGGAACTTCCGAACAACAAAAGTGTGTTAAATGTCAAATGTTTGATAGTCATAACTTGCGCAGCTCATGTAAAGTCCTTTCAAATGTTTTTTTTCATATGAAATGTAATATATAAAGAGCATCACGTCAAGTGTATTTCATCCATTTTGACTGATTGTGTATTTTATTTTTAAACATTGTATTCCCTCACAATGAAATCCCAAATATGTACTTTGACTGACAAATATTTCAAGAGTAATATTATGTTCATGTTCATCAGCATTTACTTTTTATGGATTCAAAGTAATACTGGTAGTAGTACTCAGCACACTTTAGACAGTATTCACACAACACACACAATAAAACCTTTAAATCATTGAAGTGCATTTTTGTCAGTGTTAGGTGTGTAACACGTTACATGTTAATAAAGCAATTTTCTTCTTCACTCAACGTTTATGATTTATTTTCAGTCATTAAAATAATCATGACTACTTACATCTCATTGTAAAACTTATTTGCGATGTCTCTTTAGATCCTCACTCATGAACGCAAATACTATTATTACAGTGGCCCTAAAATCTGGACATATAAATTAATACAAAACAAGGTTGTAATTAATCAGATAATAATTAGTTAATGAAAAACTACACTAAACCAGTGGTTCTCAATTTTTTTTCTCCAACTACCACCTTAGAAAACCCTTGGCATTCTAAGTACCACTATAATGACCCAACATTAAAATACAGCGGCGTAGTAGGTCTAAATATTCATTAAAAACAAGGCAGAGGTTATATATTTAATAATTTGGGCCACTGTTACATTACACAGAGTTTGAACAGTAACACTTGGTTTGAATACTCAACGTCCATTGCATCCGGTCTCCCCTAGAGAGAGGGGGGGTCCTCTCCAAGGTTTCTCATAGTCATTCTCATTGACATCCCACTGGGTTGTGAATTTTTCCTTGCCCTTATGTGGGCTCTGAACCGAGGATGTCGTTGTGGCTTGTGCAGCCCTTTGAGACACTTGTGATTTAGGGCTATATAAATAAACATTGATTGATTGATTGAATTAAGTAATTATTTGGCATACCACTAGATGGTACGAGTACCACAGTTTGAGAATAACTGCTCTAAACAAATTAAACGATAATTAAATTGAACATGTTAAATCATTTAAAATGCATTACAATTAATCGTTGAATTCGAAAGACCAGATTTCTATCAGATTACAATTTATAGTTGTATAATACATTTTGTGTTCAGACATGCATGGCACCCTGTATATTCAAAATTGTCATATAAATATGTATAATAAGACTAATTTAAAGGGAAAAACATGATGTAGTACATATTTTTTACATGTATTCAATCATCTTTAACATTCAAATGGATAAAAGCTACATCCAATCAACAGAAGATCAAGGAAAGTTTTTTAATGAGTACAATCAAAACAACTGTTTTAGTTGCTTTGTAAGCTAAAGTAAATTAATATAAGTAAACTAAAATATTCTTAGCCTTACAACAAGCTAGCATTCATTTCCTTTAATGCTTTCAAGCAGATGTTATGATGGTGTGTCTCACACCCTCACTAAGAAACCTAAGTGCTAATAAGCTAAACCTCCAAGACGTCAAAATGACTCTTTTCTTCTGGAACTTTCCTGGTCCAAACTCCGAGGCCGGCGCCCTGCAGAGCTTCCTTAAACCGCTGCATGACCCCTTGGTACTGTCCGGCTGCCTCCTTCCAGCCGGCGTGCGTCTTCTCGGCGTCCTCTGGCGTCCAACCTCTCATCTGCATGCAGGGAAAAAATCTGATTAACCCTTGTGTGGTGTTCGGGTCTGTGGGACCCGTTTCAATTTTTTATTAAAAGAAAAATGATACAATTAATAAATTTTTCAAACAGACTCACTGACTTTGGCTCATTTTCTGTGAAGAACATATATCAGAATACATATTTAATAACCACACACCATACACCCCCACTACACATTTCTATTACATATAAGATGTGCGGGTCCACTGGACCCCGGGGCTAATAGAAGTGTGGAAATTGATGTTCTGAGTACCACACGCACCCACACACACACACACACACAGCAGGCCTAGACAGGAGGGGGACAGAGTGTAGGTACACAGAACATCAGAGGGTCAAATGTGCGAGAAAATGAGAGCAGACAGTGTTGACAAACAATGTTGCAACCTTGTGTGGGAACCGCAGGTGCAGAAACACAAAAAAAGAATCCCTGTGGGATGCAGAAACTGGCAGAGAAATTTTCCGTGCAACGTTCATATTGTTGTTACTCAGCCAGCGTTTGTGGGTCTGATGGACCCGTTGCATTTTGTGGCTTTTAATGCCTCACAATCAAACACTTTTATGTTAAAATACTGAACAGATGTTTACCTTATCCCAATAAACATCTGTTCAGTATTTTAACATAAAAATGTTTGATTGTGATGGACCCGTTGCATTTTGTGGCTTTTAATGCCTCACAATCAAACACTTTTATGTTAAAATACTGAACAGATGTTTACCTTATCCCTTATCCATCAGACCCACAAATGCTGGCTGAGTAACAACAGTATGAACATTACACAAGGATTAAATAAGTGCATGGAAACGCAGTCACCGGGTCTCGTTCAAGATGGTGCACACCAACTCAGAAGCTGTCTTGATGAGCCACGCACCTGCTTGTGCAGCCACTGCCAGCGGGCGAACAAACGGCGTCGACTGAGCCTCGACGGGGTTCCACAGCACGAGTGTCTACCTGACGACGCGCTGATCTCCTCCACGTCTTCATCGCCGAGACTCCAGTTGATGCTGGCGCCCCATGCTTTCCCAGCTGCACGCCGCTCGCCACTGCGAACCCCTGACGACAATGGAGGACATCTTAAGGTTCAAACGACTGATGGAAGTATACTGAGGACACTTCATTGGGTGTCTGGATATACAGTCGTGGTCAAAAGTTTACATACACTTGTAAAGAACATAATGCCATGGCTGTCTTGAGTTTCCAATCATTTCTACAACTCTTATTTTTTTGTGATAGAGTGATTGGAGCACATACTTGTTTGTCACAAAAAACATTCCTGAAGTTTGGTTCTTTTATGAATTTATTATGGGTCTACTGAAAATGTGACCAAATCTGCTATGTCAAAAGTATACATACAGCAATGTTAATCTAATGTGTTGTTTTTCTGTCTTGGACTTGTTTCTTCAGCATTGTCCACACTTTTATGTCAGGACTTTGGGAAGACCATTCTAAAACCTTAATTCTAGCCTGATTTAGTCATTCCTTTACCACTTTTGACGTGTGTTTGGGATTATTGCCCTGTTGGAACACCCAACTGCGCCCAAGACCCAACCTCCGGGCTGATGATTTTAGGTTGTCCTGAAGAATTTGGAGGTAATCCTCCTTTTTCATTGTCCCATTTACTCTCTGTAAAGCACCAGTTCCATTGGCAGCAAAACAGGCCCAGAGCATAATACTACCACCACCATGCTTGACGGTAGGTGTGGTGTTCCTGGGATTAAAGGCTTCACCTTTTCTCCTCCAAACATATTGCTGGGTATCGTGTCCGAACAGCTCAATTTTTGTTTCATTTTGTCAAGAGGAGTGGTCAAAAATTCAACCAGAAGCTTGCCAGAAGCTTGTGGATGGCTACCAAAAACGCCTTATTGCAGTGAAACTTGCCAAGGGACATGTAACCAAATATTAACATTGCTGTATGTATACTTTTGACCCAGCAGATTTGGTCACATTTTCAGTAGACCCATAATAAATTCATAAAAGAACCAAACTTCATGAATAGTTTTTGTGACCAACAAGTATGCGCTCCAATCACTCTATCACAAAAAAATAAGAGTTGTAGAAATTATTGGAAACTCAAGACAGCCATGGCATTATGTTCTTTACAAGTGTATGTAAACTTTTGACCACGACTGTAGGTGCAAGTGTGTGCCTAATGAAATGACTCTGAAGGGGTGAAAGGGCGTACAGGCGAGGAGCGGCTGCTGGCGTCTGTACGGGTACGGAGGGCGTCTGACGGGTGCCAGACGGCACGTTAAGACCCGGTGCAGGTGACCCGTGTGACTCAGCGTCCCCACGGTCAGGCTGTGCAGGTAGACAGGCTCCAACAAGTGTGACAAGAGCGCCCCCTGCAGGCCGACAACACACCACCTGGTGGCCACACAGATTGGTCTCCAGAAGCAATACAACATTCAGATGATAAACTAATTCAACTGACTTTGCTATTTTATCAGTGCAGGACATGCTGCCTTCAGGTTTACCCGACAACACAGCTTCTCTCTTCTGAGTGGCTGTGATGGGCAGCGTGCCCTCGCCCCCAATCACTTTCTTCCTGAGGTGACAGTGCAACCTTCTGTTGGCGTCTGGCGGCACAGGAAGACACACGTTCAGCGACTACAAACCCTGTTTCCATATGAGTTGGGAAATTGTGTTAGATGTAAATATAAACGGAATACAATGATTTGCAAATCATTTTCAACTCATATTCAGTTGAATATGCTACAAAGACAACATATTTGATGTTCAAACTCATAAACTTTTTTTTTTTTTTTGCAAATAATTAACTTAGAATTTCATGGCTGCAACGCGTGCCAAAGTAGTTGGGAAAGGGCATGTTCATCACTGTGTTACATGGCCTTTCCTTTTAACAACACTCAGTAAACGTTTGAGAACTGAGGAGACACATTTTTTAAGCTTCTCAGGTGGAATTATTTCCCATTCTTGCTTGAAGTACAGCTTAAGTTGTTCAACAGTCCGGGTGTCTCCGTTGTGATATTTTAGGCTTCATAATGCGCCACATATTTTCAATGGGAGACAGGTCTGGCCTACAGGCAGGCCAGTCTAGTACCCGCACTCTTTTACTATGAAGCCACGTTGATGTAACACGTGGCTTGGCATTGTCTTGCTGAAATAAGCAGGGGCGTCCATGGTAACGTTGCTTGGATGGCAACATATGTTGCTCCAAAACCTGTATGTACCTTTCAGCATTAATGGCGCCTTCACAGATGTGTAAGCTACCCATGTCTTGGGCACTAATACACCCCCATACCATCACAGATGCTGGCTGTTCAACTTTGCGCCTATAACAATCCGGATGGTTCTTTTCCTCTTTGGTCCGGAGGACGTCCGACGTCCACAGTTTCCAAAAACAATTTGAAATGTGGACTCGTCAGACCACAGAACACTTTTTTACTTTGTATCAGTCCATCTTAGATGAGCTCAGGCCCAGCGAAGCCGACGGCGTTTCTGGGTGTTGTTGATAAACGGTTTTCGCCTTACATAGGAGAGTTTTAACTTGCACTTACAGATGTCGCGACCAACTGTAGTTACTGACAGTGGGTTTCTGAAGTGTTCCTGAGCCCATGTGGTGATATCCTTTACACACTGATGTCGCTTGTTGATGCAGTACAGCCTGAGGGATCAAAGGTCACGGGCTTAGCTGCTTACGTGCAGTGATTTCTCCAGATTCTCTGAACCCTTTGATGATATTACGGACCGTAGATGGTGAAATCCCTAAATTCCTTGCAATAGCTGTTTTTTCTTAAACTGTTCAACAATTTGCTCACGCATTTGTTGACAAAGTGGTGACCCTCGCCCCATCCTTGTTTGTGAATGACTGAGCATTTCATGGAATCTACTTTTATACCCAATCATGGCACCCACCTGTTCCCAATTTGCCTGTTCACCTGTGGGATGTTCCAAATAAGTGTTTGATGAGCATTCCTCAACTTTATCAGTATTTATTGCCACTTTCCCAACTTCTTTGTCACGTGTTGCTGGCATCAAATTCTAAAGTTAATGATTATTTGCAAAAAAAAAATGTTTATCAGTTTGAACATCAAATATGTTGTCTTTGTAGCATATTCAACTGAATATGGGTTGAAAATGATCATTGTATTTCGTTTATATTTACATCTAACACAATTTCCCAACTCATATGGAAACGGGGTTTGTACATTTAGTCTAGTCCGACTTGTCTTTGGCGCTCACATGAGGCGTTGGTCTCGTAGGGACAGTTGAGACGAGCGTCCCCGCATGGCGACGAGGTCACGTACATGTGGAATCGAACGCCATCTCGCAGTCGGAAGACGCCGCCGCTTGTTGACGGGACAAAGATGGACTCAGGATGACTTCAACAAAGTGAGGAAGGAGGTTTAGGTCACTAACTCCTGACAATACCGTGCCTAATAAATCCAATTTTACCTGAGCAGCTCCAGCTGAGCGTAGAAGAATCTCAGCAGCGCCCTCCTACAGAGGACCTCGGCATGACAGTCGCGTACTGTACAGTCGTGACTGCAAACATCCAATTGTTTGGTCCCTGATGCCATGGAAACCACCTCAGCTGATCTCGGGTCAAATCCTGGTGGCAAAAGTATGAAAGCAATAAGTGACGTTCATGTTAAAATAACTGCTTAAGTTAATTTAGCCGTTAACCGTCTTCATGCTAAAATGAGGTAGCGACTTCCCATTTAAGCTCGATTATCTATTTCCTGTGACTGTGCTAAGCTAGGTTATGAATATCACTAGATACACTATATTACCAAAAGTATTTGGCCGCCTGCCTTGACTCACATATGAACTTGAAGTGCCATCCCATGGAATTGTCCAAAATGTTTTGGTATCCTGGAGCATTCAATGTTCCTTTCACTGGAACTAAGGGGCCAAGCCCAACTCCTGAAAAACAACCCCACACCATAATTCCTCTTCCACCAAATTTCACACTCGATACAATGCAGTCCGAAATGTAGCGTTCTCCTGGCAACCTCCAAACCCAGACTCGTCCATCAGATTGCCAGATGGAAAAGTGTGATTCATCACTCCAGAGAACACGTCTCCACTGCTCTCGAGTCCAGTGGCGACGTGCTTTACACCACTGCATCCCACGCTTTGCATTGGACTTGGTGATGTATGGCTCGCATTGTTGTAGACGGCACGGAAACGAAGATAACAAAAATACATGCATACAGTTGCAAAGTCCGCTGTACGGTTAAAACAAGAACACTGGGAATAATCTTTCAAAGGTAAGGATCTTTTTTCTTTTCTTTTTTTTTTTTACAAATAATGAGATGTCTATTAATATTCATCTTTTTACATTGACTATGAAGTTAACTGCATGAAAATTGATTGAGAAATAAGCAAGTTATGATTTATTTTCAATACACAGTACATTGCTTTGTATAGCATGTTCTCAAATGGGAAAGTACGTGGCTCCTGCTAAGATGGCCTCCACGTCGGCACGTTATTTGGCTGCTACGGTGCACTGGCATATCAAGTTATATCTATGGCCGTTTCAATTACTGTCTTTATGCTAAGATGAGGTAGCTATTTCGGCATTATGCTAAGCTATCCACTAGCTGCCTACCGTTTGTATGCATATTATATCATGTTAAACTGGGGTAGCTACGTTCAGTTTTTTTTGCTGTTTTGTCTTAATGCTAAAACGAGACAGATGTTTTGTCTTTATGTTAAGCTACAATAGCTACTGAAGTGAATTAATTGACTCATATTCTGTTCAACATATGGTGAATGTTTATATTCAACTTGGAGAAAGCGAACCACCAGGTTTAAGTAAATAATGGTTGAGCCCATAATCAATTAAGGAGCCTTAGTTGGACATTTCGTATGTGGACTGGGTTAACTCTCTCACGAGAAGAGGCAATAAATGCAGACTTCGGAATGCAAAAGTGATAGCCCTATCCATGAGAAGAGACTACCTGTCTCGCTCAATGCCAACATTTAAGTTATGACTTAAAGCAGTTGTTTTTCAGACACTTGTACACAAACATATCCTTTAATGGCCAGGAAGGAGGAATATAAAACTGATGATTTGGCTTCTCCAAGTTAGGAGTGCCTCATTTTCTTTTCCTGCAGTCCTGTATAATGACGCTCGCTTGTAATAAAGCAACTTTTGGTTCAGTAAAGCGTCTCCGACGTCTCTTCTGATCCAGCCACACTGGCGTGTCACCCTGCTGTCCGAACGAGGATGACAAGACCCAAAATACACATCACTACTACCTATGTTTGTGCTAATTTAAGATAGGCCTATTTGTTTACTGTGTTCATGCTAAGCTAAGATAGCTATTTTCATGTTTTAATGCTACGATAACACAGCTAATTTTTCTTCATGATAAGCTACCATAACTGCTTCCTGTCTTTGTGATTAGCAAGGTAATCTATCTCTGGTTTGATAAGATAGGCTAGCTGTTTCTGTCTCAATGCTAAGGTGAAATGGTGTTGTGTCTGGCGCCAACCTGTGGTCATTATGATTGCAGCCGTTACTTTGTGGCCAGAGACGCTGTCATCCATCAGCTGGTGGTGTTTCAGTGTCACCAGCTGGAAGATGGACTCGGCAAAGAACTGCAAAGAACAAAAGAGTCAGTATTTGAGAGTATAAACAACTCAAGACACTTTCAATGACCCTTGACACTAGTGTGTGTGACCGTTGGCGTGAAGGTGAACACCAGGTGTTGAAAAAGGTGGAGCGTAACGAGCGTTTTAAGCAATTATGTGTGTAATTATGTCTCCGTCACAGTGTCTTCCTGCTCCGCTGCCCATCCTTCTTCATTGCTAATGTGCTCTAATCGCTAACGCGTCACACAGCCTGACTGACAGCTCGTAACGTAGAGGAGGCTAACTGAGAGAGCTAACTGTCATCGTCGGGAGATTGGGATGGACTTTCTCTCCTAATGTTGGATATGACATCTTTGTGGACATGTTTGAAGACAGACACATTCCAAGTTGCTGTGATCTGACCTAACCAGGAACCCACTCAGGTGTGAATAATCCAACTTGAAGAACTACAATGAGGGCAGGCCTGTCACATAGACACTCTCTGCGGTTGTTTAGGGCCACATGCGCATAGCCTGGGCTTTTGTAAAAACGTTTTCATTTAGATTATAAAATACGTCATAAAAGTTGACATAAAATAACATTTTACTGTCAAAGTTCAATAATTATATTGTTTAAATTAAAGTAGGAATGTGTAAAACTACCTACACTCCCTTGCAACAATGTAAAATGGTCAAAGTTGGGTCGTAACGCATTCAAAGTTCACCTCAATGCATTCACACACATTTGGGACCCAAGAAGAGGCGATAAAAGAAAGGTTAAAAAAATATGATAAATGTAAGTTATGTTTAAGTTTCACTTTTGCACATAACTGTGGTGCATTCAAGAAACATTGATTAAACTTCAAAACAGAGGCATCACTAGTTTTTTAGCCTAGACTACCCTGACTACAATCTACTCATACTTGTGTAACTTTCTCTCATAGGATGACAGGTGTGACGCTTACCAGAGGTAGCTCCCGTGTGGTGCCGTGAATGTCTATCAGCGTCCTGTCAGGGCCCACGCTTACGTTGTACAAGCTGCGTAGAGCCAAGGCCGCCGCCCGCTCCTTGGCCAGTCTTTTACTGTGGCTGCACCCCTCAAAGAACCTCCCGTCTACCCGGACCACCACCATGAACCTCCTGGCGGGCCGGCAGTGAAGTCGCTCTGTCAGGCAGAAGTAATGCAGTCCTGGTCGCAGTTTGTCGAGCAGCGCCATCGGACTAAGATGTCCTAAAAGGGAGGAGCTGAGGACTTGAGTAAAGACCTCCTTCTTCTTTTCCATGATGAAGGTGCAGCGTTCATCCTCTGAACCAAACACTTCAAACTGGTCCAAGTGGTCTCTCGTGTAATCCACACTGGTGGTCTTGATGTCTTCCATGGTGGTGTGAGCCTGTGAGCAATCCGGGAACTGGATGAAGGACTTAAGGGCTATCTCAGCAGCCCTCATCTTAGCCTTTTTCTTTGTGGCCCCACGGCCTTCAAAGTGAAGACCACTCACATCCACACCCACGGAAAACACAGGAGCATGCGGGGGTCCGGTCTTTGATGTAACCTCGTAGTGCAGACCAGGTGTCAGTTCGTTCAGACGTGCCACGGCGGTCTTACGAGCCAACGTCCAGGAGCTTCTCTGACACAGAAACTGTTGTTTCTTGTGGTCTATTAAGGGCTGCTTTCTCTTGGAGGGTCCACAATGGTTTGATGGATGATGGTAGTCCACTTGGTCTTGGTAATCCTCCACACTGCTTGGACCTGAGGACACAATTCTCATCTTACTTTATCTTGAAAGTCTTCTACTATCAGCTTTTTCCATCCAGACTAGAACTAGCACGAGAATCAACATGTGGACTTTGATGACGGATGCTGAATCATTAAACCACACAAACTTCATGTCACCATCCTGCCATGTGACACTTCATCAGAAATTATTAATACTGTACAAAAGGAAAAAGAGAAGCAGTTATGTGTGGGCCTTGGAAAATACGTATTCAGAAGAGTATGTAGGTGGAAAATTATGTAGAACACGTAGTCGGCAGAATACGTAGAACACGTTGTTGAAAGAATAGGTAGAACAAGTAGTCGGAAGAATAAGTACAACACGTAGTCGGCAGAGTACGTAGTTGAATATATAGAAGACGGAGTCGGAAGAATACGTAAGCAAAATAATACGTAGTCGGATGAATACGTTGGACACACTCGGAAGAATACTTCCTTGGTGCTCTGGGTGCATCTGTTAAAAGCAGCTTTAGAAACCTTGGGGTTGCGTTCAATCGGAGGATCACTGTCGGCAACTGACCAAAAACTGTTTTTATCATCATAGAAATATTTCTAAAGTGAGAAATTTGCTGTCAAAATTCGATCTCGAAATGTTCATTCGCGCGTTCATTTAATCTCGTATGGACTATTGCAATTCTCTTTTCACTCTTTTCAACAAGTCAACGCTAAAGAGACTTCAGACGGTACAAAATGCAGCTGCTAGACTTTTGACTGCTGCACCCAGGACAGCCCATATCACCCCCATTTTATCCAGTCTTCATTGGCTTCCAGTCAAATTCCGCAATGAGTTTAAGATTTTAGTCCTGACTTTCCGTGCGTTGCATGGTGGGGCTCCTCAGTACATCACTGACTTGTTATGGCCCTACTCTTCAGGGCACAGCCTCCAGTCTTCAGGCCAGGGTCTTCTAAAGATCCCAAAAACTCATTTTAAAACCCGTGGTGACCTGGCATTTAAGGCTATAGCTCCCAGACTCTGGAACAACTTGCACCAGTCCCTCCGTGAGCTTGACTGTGTTGATACTTTTAAGAAACATTTGAAAACATGTCTTTTTAGTAAAGCTTTTAGTTAATGCACCTTTGACTATCATTTTTAATGATGTTGCCCCTGTTGTTCAAATTGAATTGTTGTTTTACTTCATCTATGTTTTGTACAGCGCTTTGTTGTTTTATATGTGAAAAGCGCTTTATAAATAAAATGTACTTACTTTCTTACTTAGAACACAGGCAGAAGAATACATAGTCTAAAGAATACGTAGTCTAAAGAATATGTATCCGGAAAAATATTTAAACGGAATAATATGTAGTTGGTGGAATACGTAGAACTTGTAGTCAGAGAACACATAGTTTGAACAATATGTTGGCAAAAGAAGAAGAAGAATACACAGTAGGAAGAATACAGAAAGAAATGTTGAACATGTACTCGGAGGATACGTCATTGGAAAATACGTAGTCAGAAGAATACGTAGAACAGGTGGCTGGAAGAATACGTAGTCTGAATAAATGTTGGAAGAATACGTACTCTGAATAAATGTACTTTAGCTAGAAAAATGGGGTAGAATACATTCAACACGTTGTCGGAAGAAGACATAGTCAAAAAAACACGTAGTCGGAAGAACACGTAGTCAGAAGAATACGTAGTTGGAAGAATAGGTACAACATATAGTGGGAAGAATTCAACACTTAATCGGAAGAATATGTAGAACACTTAGTTGAAAGAATGCGTAGACCTCATGTTGGAAATAATACGTAGAGCACGTAGTCTGAAGAATACGTAGAACTCTTAGTCGGAAGAATACATAGAACATATTGAAGAATACGTAGAACACATCCATCCATCCATCCATCCATTTGCTACCGCTTATTCCCTTCGGGGTCGCGGGGGGTGCTGGAGCCTATCTCAGCTACAATCGTACAGTAGTTGGAAAAATATGTAGAACATGTAGATTACATAGAACACGTAGTCAGACGAATAAGTAGAACACGTAGTCTGAAGAATACGTAGTCGGAATAAGACTGTACAAAGGGCGGAAACAAATCATATACATCGTTGGAAGAATACAATGTTTGAAGTATTTTTTTCTTCCAAATTATACAGTATATATAAACATTTTCTGCATTCAGCTGCTTCTGATTAAGTTGATTTAAATATTAATTTAGCTTGAAATGGAACATTCAATTGGAAGAGAAATCAGAAGTGGATACGTCTGTGTGTGCGTGTTCGTGTGTGTGCGTTGGTTTTGCAAAGCGTATTTTAACCATATTTTACTTTTATCGTGTTCAGTGGTCAAAATAATATTCATTTTACCAAATGTTAGATTTTGACACATGTTCAAGATGTGATTGTGATTGCACAATTCTATGTCATCCAATAGAAACAATGGTGTTTAAGACAAATAATGTAATGAAATATTATATAACTAGTATAATGTAATTAGTGTAGTGTAATATAATGCAGTGTAATGTATCAATGTAGTGTAATGTAATATAATAATCTAATTAGTATAATGTAATATAATGTAGTGCTCCACTCATTAAATGTCAGCCAAAAAGCAATTTCCAAATGCACATGTGCATGTTGGAATTATTAGGCAACATATGGTCCAAAGAAACTAAGACAGCAATCATCTCTAAAGCCTCATGCTACTCTTTTCTCTCTCTCTTTTTAACTATTTCAAAAGTATTTGTATAAATTATTTTTAATATTTTATTTTTACTCAATCTCAATATTATTACATGATGCATGATTTATTGTATATTTGTTTTATGAACATCAATTTAGTGGGGGAAAAAAGCGGCGTGTGTCGTCCATCGTTGTAAGCATTAGCAAACTAAGTGCGCTCAAACGCAGGATTTGACGCGGTGATGATTGCTCTAGAAGCTTTTATTTCTGTATTGTCAACATAAAAAAAAGGCCATCGTGTGTTTAATGAAAGTGGAACCGGCTTAGAGCGCTTTGAATAAGCAAAAAGCCATCAGAATGTAATCTGCCGCCTTTTCTGAGGATTAGCATGAGGACAACAATGGCAGATTAATCCTGAGAGGATGACCTGTTGCTCTAATTATCATTAACACACACACATTTTAGAGGCCATCTGCCTCGAGCATTCTATCACCGAAAGACAATGCTCCTATTTTTCAGCTTCATAAATGATTTGTTGCTATTAATGTCCACAAACTTTCTTTTCACTCTTTGACAACAACGCCAACATCCTAATGTTACATACTACTTTCGCATCATGCTAACACCTGTCTGATAATGATCACTTTATTACGTATTTTAAACATTTTGTCCTCAATTTGTTTTTGTTTTTTATTGGCATTTTATGAAAATACAAATGAACAAGAAAAGTAACAATGAAATACTTCTCATGCACTCAGCACAATATTAATGAAGAAAACTTTCACTTTTAAAACAACTTAACTGCAAAATGTGGCAAAAATCAACCATTTCATTATTAGATTCAATGATATGAAAGCAACATTCGTGTTTTACACTCTTAACAACTACATCTTCGTTGATCATGCTTTCACATGATATAATTGTGTGAATGCTCCAAAGCATTAACACATATGGTTTTCTACACCAAAATTAATCTATTCATTATTATTATTATTCTCCAGATTTGGGCGCGCTCTACCTTCCACATTTTTCATCCGATTTAAACCATTCCAACTTCAAAGTGTTCAGGCTATTCGGGAATCGCGGGCTTTCCCTTGAAAAAATTCCAAATATTCCCAGATTTCCCAGAATTCCAGGTTTTCCAGGACATTTTTCCCATTCAAAGTGAATTGGCCACTTTTCAAACTTCCACCATTTCCATATTTTTTAACCGATTCAAACCATTCCACCTTCAACATATTCCACTCATCCTGGAAATTCAAACTATCATTTTTCCAAGTTCAAAAAAATTCCATGAATTCCCAGAATTCCCTTTTTTTCAAACCCTTTTTTGACCCTCTTTTCTGGCGACTACTCCTTCCACATTCGTCAACCCACTTCAACCGTTCCACTGTCCAAACACTCCTCTTAATTAGGACAAAAAGACAGGAAAAATTCCCGCTTTTCCCGAAATTTCTGGAATTCTTTAATAACATTTCTCAATTAAAAATGTTACTATTTCAACATTTCTCGACTGATTTGAAAAATTCCAACAGCAATAATTTTTCCAAAAAATTCCCACTTTTCCTGAAATTCCCAAATTTCCATGAAATTCCCATTGACACATATGGTTTTCTACACCAAAATGAATCGATGTATTATTTTTCTTCTTCTCCAGATTTGGGCACGCTGTACCTTCCACATTTTTCATCCGATTCAAACCGTTCCAACTTCAAACTGTTCAGGCTATTCGGGAATCGCGGGCTTTCCCTTGACAAATTCCAAATATTCCCAGATTTCCCAGAATTCCCCGTTTTCCAGGACATTTTTCCCATTCAAGATTAATTGGCCACTTTTCAAACTTCCACCATTTCCACATTTTTCAAACCATTCCACCTTCAACATATTCCACTCATCCTGGAAATTCAGACTATAATTTTTCCAAGTTCAAAAAAATTCCATGAATTCCCAGAATTCCCTTTTTTTCAAACCCTTTTTTGACCCTTTTTTCTGGCGACTACTCCTTCCACATTTGTCAACCCACTTCAACCGTTCCACCGTCCAAACACTCCTCTTAATTAGGACAAAAAGACAGGAAAAATTCCCGCTTTTCCCGAAATTTCTGGAATTCTTTAATAACATTTCTCAATTAAAAATTTTACTATTTCAACATTTCTCGGCCGATTTGAAAAATTCCAACTGCAACCATTTTTCCAAAAAATTCACGCTTTTCCCACCATTTCCACATTTTTCAACCGATTCAAACCATTCCACCTTCAACATATTCTACTCATCCTGGAAATTCAAACTATAATTTCTTTAAGTTCAAAAAAATTCCATGAATTCCCTTTATTTCAAATCCTTTTTTGACCCTTTTTTCTGGCGACTACTCCTTCCACATTTGTCAACCCACTTCAACCGTTCCACCGTCCAAACACTCCTCTTAATTAGGACAAAGGAAAAATTCCTGGTTTTCCCGAAATTTCAGGAATTCTTTAATTACATTTCTCAATTAAAAATGTTACTACTTCAACATTTCTCGACCTATTTGAAAAATTCCAACAGCAACCATTTTTCCAAAAAATTCAAGCTTTTCCCGAAATTCCCAAATTTCCATTGCACCTGGGGATAGGTTGATTGGCGTGGTGTGTGAATGTGAGTGTGAATGTTGTCTGTCTATCTGTGTTGGCCCTGTGATGAGATGGGACTTGTCCAGGGTGTACCCCGCCTTCCGCCCGAATGCAGCTAAGATAGGCTCCAGCACACCCCCGCGACCCCAAAAAGGGACAAGCGGTAGAAAATGGATGGATGGATGGATGGATTCCCATTGAAATGAATGGGACATTTTTCAAAGTTCCACAATTCCCACATTTTTTTTATCCAATTCAAACCGTTCCAACTCCAAAATATTCCGCCTGTTCAAAATTGTGTGCTCTCCTTCAACAATTTAAAACAAATCCCAGATTTCCAAGAATACCCAGTTTTCAGGGACATTTTGCCCATTCAAAATAAAATTGTCCATTTTTTGAACTTCCACAATTCGCACATTTTTCAACCGATTCAAACCATTCCAACATCAACACATTCCACTCATCCAACTAACACTTTCCCAAGTTCCAAACCAAATTCCGTTGTTCCTGGAAATTCAAACTCTTCAACATTCAAACCGTTCCAACATTCAAACTATTCTTACATTCACACTACATTCTGTCAGCATTTCAGTTCAACTTCAGCATTGGAGCATTCACACGCAATTCCTTCAGGAATTGCCTCATCCAGTTCAAGTATGTCTGTTGGACATACCGGTACTTGAATATATACATGAATGTTGGTGACGACAACAAGACCAAAAACAAAGTTCACCTTCAAGTGTTGTTTATCTTTGTGTTGATAACTCACAAATGTAACAACACTTCAAAAGATGCCCAACTTTTTACTCACCTGTAGTTCTACTCCTCCTCTTCCTCCGCCTCTTCCTCCTGGTGCCTGACACATCACACACCTCCATGCTGTATTAATGTGTGTGTGTGTGTGTGTGTGTGTGTGTGTGTGTGTGTGTGTGTGTGTGTGTGTGTGCGTGTGTGTCTGTGTGTGTGTGTGTGTGTATGATACACTAAGTACACTCTTCTTCACACCCAGTGTGGTGTGTTGGTGTGTGACAGGCTGAAGCTGTGCAGTGAAATGACCCCCACACTATCCCCCACTTTAAGCCACGCCCCCACCCTGTGCTGTGACGTCACGCAGCATCACAGGAAACATGTCAATGGGAACTTGTATACTCAAAGTGATCAACTGACTCAACTGCAGAGAGTGTCCCGCGTAAATGAAGGTTAAGTCCCTTGTCGAATGGTGCATTTATTTAATTAACATGTTACAATATAAAGTGTATCCCTAAACTAACAAAGCCTTGACCTTTTCTTTCCCAGTGACTCCACCTTGAGGAGGATGAATTCACACGATGGAAAGAACCTCCTGGACACTTGATTAGGTACACCTGTGCGTAAACCATGGCTGCTTCTTCAAGTCACACTTGCATAAAGTGCACGCGCGTGTGCGTGCTCATCGAGCTGTGAAATAATGACGGGGACGTGCATAAAGTGGGTAAGCGTGTGCGCGCGCGCGCGCTCATCGAGCTGTGAAATAATGATGCAGATTAGATGGGAAGAATGATTGATTAAATATGTGGCTGGGACCATGTGACCGATGTCTTTGTCTATCAACAGCCATTTTTAATTGACTGATGATTAAAATGATAACTGATTATAGTGATGAGACTTTTTCAAATCAGATTTGACACTAAATATTACATGATGGAACAACAGCGACATCCAGTGGCGAAATACTGTTCAATATTACGACATGCCGGGACAACAGCGACATTCAGTGGTGACATACTGTAATTACTACACTATGTTCTGCTGTCTTGTCTGTAAACCACTTGACCGTCACATATTTCTGCACATCCATCCATCCATCCATTTCCTACCGCTTGTCCCTTTTGGGGTCGTGGGGGGTGCTGGAGCCTATCTCAGCTGCATTCGGGCGGAAGGCGGGGTACACCCTGGACAAGTCGTCACCTCATCACAGGGCTAACACAGATAAACAGACAACATTCACACTCACATTCACACACTAGGGCCAATTTAGTGTTGCCAATCAACCTATCCCCAGGTGCATGTTTTTGGAGGTGGGAGGAAGCCGGAGTACCCGGACGGAACCCACGCAGTCACAGGGAGAACATGCAAACTCCACACAGAAAGATCCCGAGCCTGGGATTGAAGTGCTCATTAATTTTGTCATATGATAAATGTAGCTTAACATCTTACGAATTACATATCCTACAAAGTGAGACCTACACTGTTACAATGTCCATTTCTCAGATGATAAACTTGTTGATGACTGAAATATGCTGATAGCAACCTAACCTATACACCCCCTTCCCCTCAACCCCCTTCACATCAACACCCCCCGGATTGTAAATAATTCAATGTATATACTCTGATGATTAACTTGTATGATGACTGTATTGGTTAGTGTCCGCCCTGAGATCGGTAGGTCGTGAGTTCAAACCCCGGCCGAGTCATACCAAAGACTATAAAAATGGGACCCATTACCTCCCTGCTTGGTACGCAGCATCAAGGGTTGGAATTGGGGGTTAAATCACCAAAAATGATTCCCGGGCGCGGCCACCGCTGCTGCCCACTGCTCAACTCACCTCCCAGGGGGTGATCAAGGGTGATGGGTTAAATGCAGAGAATAATTTCGCCACACCTAGTGTGTGTGTGACAATCATTGGAACTTTAACTTTAACTTTTATTATGCTGTTGGTATATATGTGTACAATGAATTGATTAACATAGACCCCGACTTAAACAAGTTGAAAAACTTATTCGGGTGTTACCATTTGGTGGTCAATTGTACGGAATATGTACTGTACTGTGCAATCTACTAATAAAAGTTTCAATCAATCAATCGATTGAATATTAATTACTTTTATGATCGTAGTTCTATAAAACAATAGTTATTGTTACACAAAATACATTCATATTGATTTATATATGGATATAAATATATACATGTATATGTATATTTACAGGGGCGCCGCTAGGGATTTTGGGCCCCATGAAAAGAATCTTTACAGGGCCCCCAACACAGTGTCATTATTTTTTCTGTATTATAATTTCATCATCATTAGGGGCCTCTCTGGGCCCCCCTCCATCATGGGCCCCTAGAATCCGTCTCCTTTACCCCCCCTTTTCGGCGCCCCTGTATATTTATACATTTACAGTACAGGCCAAAAGTTTGGACACACCTTCTCATTCAATGCGTTTTCTTTATTTTCATGACTATTTACATTGTAGATTGTCACTGAAGGCATCACAACTATGAATGAACCCATGTGGACTTATGTACCTGACAAAAAAAAGGTGAAATAACTGAAAACATGTATTATATTCTAGTTTCTTCAAAATAGCCACCCTTTGCTCTGATTACGGCTTTGCACACTCTTGGCATTCTCTCGATGAGCTTCGATATGTAGTCACCTGAAATGGTTTTCACTTCACAGGTGTCATAGTTTTGATGCCTTCAGTGACAATCTACAATGTAAATAGTCTTGAAAATAAAGAAAACACATTGAAATGAGAAGGTGTGTCCAAACTTTTGGCCTGTACTGTACACCTGTACTGTACACCTGTATATACATATATGTGTGTGTGTGTATATATATATATATATATATATATATATATATATATATATATATATATATATATATATATATATATATATATATATAAAACTGCAAATAGTTGTCCACTAGAGGTCAGGTTTATATACGTTTTTATTGCCATAATTTCTACCAAACACAATCAATCATACGTGAATAATAAAGACAATTATAATCCACACACACACACACACACACACACACACACACACACACACACACACACACACACACACACACACACACACATATGTACTGTATATATATATATATATATATATATATATATATATATATATATATATATATATATATATATATATATATATATATATACATATATATGTGCTATTTTGTCAATGTTATATATTTATTTGTTAACTATATCTACAAATGGTTGTTTACTAGAGGTCAGGTTTATCTAAGTTTTATTGCCATAATTTCTACCAAACACAATCAATCATATACGTGACAATAATGACAATGTAATCTATGCTCCCACGTAAAAACAGTGTCTAAAATTGCAAACCATAATGGCGTATAACTGTTACACGTTCACAAAAAATACGAGATTGGTAGATGTTGTATGACGATTATAAAGAATCATCCATCCATCCATCCATTTCTACCGCTTGTCCCTTTCGGGTATACAAGCTTATTTAAAGTAATATTTAAAGAACGATATAGTTGCGTCCGAAACGGCCTCTTCTTTCAATTAAATGCGAGGTAAAACACTTTCTAGTGATTCCGATGTTTTATTTCTAATCATTTCATTGATTAGTTGTTTACGTCCACAGCGCTCCGGTTGAGTCGTGCTTTTACTATGAAGAATAACCCATCATACTTCCGGTGTTTTCCCATCGCTCTTGGCTGCCGTCAGCTCCTCTAATGAGACTTTGTTCATTTGCCGCCTCACAGCGACTAACAAGCGAGGACATCGTTGTTTGCGATTGTCAGGTCAGTGAAGCTTCACATTGCCATTGTAATTGTTATTAATTAACAGTTGAATAAAGCCTGCGGGCTAGCTGCATGCTAGCTAGCTGTGTCATCCTGGGAATACTCTTCACAATAAGACGCCGACGCAGTGTGAAGCTTTGTTACGGTAAAAAGACAATAGGAGCTTCGAAAAAAAGATAGTTTTGGAATCATTGAAATATTTACATCGTCTGTGGAACTTTAAACATGTCAGTCATTCATTTGGACGTCCGTCGACTAGCAGGTCATTTTGGCCAACGTCAATATGCGCAATCTAGACTGACCGAATTTATTAGTAGATCCATTCAGCAATGTGTGCCAAAAATGATGCACTATAATTGACGACGAATAAAAAACTAAAAAACACAGTAATACATAACTGACGACATGTAGTCAGCATGTTCTTATTTGAGCCCGAATCGGTTTTTGTTTTTTTTATCACTAAATTGTTCTTAGACGGTTTTATTTTGAAGCAGTGACTTCCGGTGAGTGTGTTTCGATGTGTTTTGAATAGAGCTGCTGCTGAGCACTGCGGTGTTTGTCCTCGCTGCTTCGTCACCTCACATCTCGTAAGGAGCGCTCGACGCTCGTTCTGTAGTTTTTTTTATTGTATTATTTCACACAAAGCCAATGGATTTGGGCGTGAGAAATGAGCAGTAAGCCTGCTTGGAGGCGATAAGGCTGGGAGGGGAGATGCCCTTGACTGTGGGGGGAGTCGAGGGGGAGGCAAGTGTAACAGTGTGATCCTGTTGGCAGGGCAGGCTGGGATGCAGCAGCTCTGCAGCCTCCGCAGGCTCACTTCATCCCAGCAGCACAAGCCCAAAGGACGAGGACGAGCGTCAGTCTGGTTGTGGAGCTGCTGCCGGACCTGATAGGAGGCCTCGCCCGGGCAGAAGGACATCAACAAAGGTGCAGATAGGCTCTACTCAAAGCTGACATCATGGCCATCATCCTGTGAGGCGCTCTAGACTCGGACCCAGAGGACACAACAATGACGGAGCGTGAGGAGACCGAGTTGTCCGTGTCCCTTCACAAGGAGGACGGCATGTCCAGCGAGACGGAGGAGCCAGGTACGAACGTCACATGTCAAAGTGTTCCCGTGTTAAACCCAGCGCCGCCTCCAGGGGAAACCTTACTGTCTCCTTCGGTGTCCGTCATGGCAGAGGAGAGCTCAGAGTTCATCCAGCCGCCCGCCAACGTGGACGCCGTCGACTGCGCGTCCCGGTCCAAGTACTTGCCCAAGGCGGGCAAGTCGGCGCTCAACCGGCCCGGTTCGTACACCGAGACATCGGCGGTGCGGCGTAACAAGAAGGTGGCGAGGAGAAAGCCTGTGGGCTACTTGTCCTCCAGGCTGGCTCAGCTCGGCGTGCCTAGCAGGAAGTACCTGGCGCTCATCCTGCAGGACTCGCGCTGCTTCCTGTTCTGCATGTGCTACTTGACTTTCATCCAGTCCCTCATGGTGTCCGGCTACCTCAGCAGTGTCATCACCACCATCGAGAAGCGCTATAGCCTCAGGAGCTCAGAGTCAGGCCTCCTGGTCAGCTGCTTTGACATCGGCAGCCTTCTGGTGGTCGTCTTCATCAGCTACTTTGGCGGGCGGGGCCAGAGGCCACGCTGGCTGGCGGTGGGTGGGGTCTTCATTGCTGTGGGCGCCGCCCTCTTCTCCTTACCGCACTTCATCTCCCAGCCCTACCAGATCCAGGAAGTCAACTCATCCTTGGCCAATGAGGGTCTGTGCATGAACAGCAACGCCAGTGGCAGGGACCGAGTGGACATCACTTCCTGTCCCAGGGACCAGGAGGGCAATGAACACAACCTCTATGTGGCGCTCTTCATCATCGCGCAGATTCTGGTTGGCATGGGCTCCACGCCCATCTACACCCTGGGCCCCACCTACCTGGACGACAACGTCAAGAAAGAGAACGCCTCGCTCTATCTAGGTAAGCTTGGACAGGTAGTTGTCAAATCACATTTCTTATTTAGACCAGTGGCCCACTGCTGGTCGCGAGATAAAACAAAAGCCGAATTATAGCGTTGGGTCAGCGTACTGGCAAAATATCCGATGCCTGGTACCTTTTAATAACCTGCTGTTTACTTTCTAAATGGAGATAAAGTCTTATTACATTTTGTCTTAATGGCAAGACAGAAACTTTTGCTTTTCATTCAGTGTTTTATTCTACCATCACGGTGTCTTTTCCACTAATTACTTTCTTCAGACTTTTGATCGGCTGATATTACAAATGTTATTATTTGTCCCACCATTAGGGCCGACTGAGGTCTGAAACTCTTAAAAAGTTGTGAGGCCCAAACGACTTAGTAGCCTCAAAACCTATAAACCTCTGCTAATACCAAGATGGTTGGCCAGGATCCACAGAAGCGTTCGCCCCGGTAGCCTCAAACAAGCTGCAGCTTCATCAAAGTAGTAAACCAGGATTGAAAAGGACAAGGAGGCGGGGCTTACATTCCTCAACGCGGACAACAAAACAGGGTCTCTCTCGTGGAGCCAACATGGAGCACTAACTAAATGCAGGCATTAACGCAAAGATTCCTCATTGGTGGTGTGAGAAAGGTTGAAGTGTTATTGACAGACAACACACATTGTCTGTCGCTAGTCACCTGTTTGTGGCTGCGATGGAGGAATGCAGGCTAATTGAAGATGTGTTGCATTCACGGACAGCAAACCTATGAACGTACCTAGAAAGCAGTGTTTCTGGCTACAAATAATATCAATATTAATAATAATTGGAAAATGCAATTTCTGTAGAAATTGTGTGTGAATGCGGAAAAGCCTAAGCCTAACTTATACTGTATACTAACAGTTGCTTGCTCGCCAGATAGTGTCAAATACAAATCTTGTCAAAATACAAATCTTAGGTGCATATCTGCGAAATGAGCTGGAAAGCTAGCTTGCTAATGTTAGCCAGCGTAAAATACCAAACTATTTGTCTATGTATACAGGCAAAATTAGATAAAAGCTAGCATGCTAACAATTATCATGGGTCAATCAACAAAAGATGTGACTCAGAAGTGTATACCAGCAAAAAAAAAAGTTGGCATGCTAATGTTAACATGGCAACAGTTATGTGTCAAGTACTAAAATATATAACCCTGATGTGTGTACCTACGCAATTAGCTAAAAAAGCTAACATACTAAGTTTAGCATGCCAGCAATTTATTAACATTAACAAGGAGCATTTTTGACTTTGGAACGGTTTGAATTGAAGAAATTTGGAAGTTTGAAAAATTGCCCATTCCTTTTCAATGGGTAAAAATGTCCGAGGAATTCTGGGAAATGCATGAATGTTTGTGTTAGTTTGAATGTCTAGGATGAGTGAAATGGTTTGGGAATGGGAAATGTGGACGTTTAAAAAAATTGTCCATTAATTTCGAATGGGGAAAAAAATGTCCCAGAAAATAGGGAATTCCTGGAAATGTGGGAATTTCGGGAAAATGAATAAATTGTAGCACAAGTGTCATGAATGTCAAGCTGACGGCAGCGTTGAATGGGTCCTCGCGCCCCCCACATATTTTGGGGTTAATGCTGGCACCGAGTGACACTGGGACTAATTCAGGCAGTGACCTTCGCATAGGCGGTATGGTGTCATCTTTACCATACGCACCAATTATGATTAAGAGTTAACGTTAAGAGTTTCACTGACAACCAAGGTTCGTCACCATGCCACGCCCACATCCTACGGCGTAGGCTAAAATAATTCCCAATTTGTCATCCTCCATCTGTCCAGTATCCGCGATTAAGTTAAAAAAGTTAAAGTACCAATGATTGTCACACACACACTAGGTGTGGCGAAATTATTCTCTGCATTTGACCCATCACCCTTGATCACCCCCTGGGAGGTGAGGGGAGCAGTGGGCAGCAGCGGTGGCCGCGCCCGGGAATCATTTTTTAGTGATTTAACCCCCAATTCCAACCCTTGATACTGAGTGCCAAGCAGGGAGGTAATGGGTCCCATTTTTATAGTCTTTGGTATGACTCGGCCGGGGTTTGAACCCACAACCTACCGATCTCAGGACACTCTAACCACTAGGCCACTGAGTAGGTACAGTTTGGGCTCACTCGGTCACTGTCCCAGAGACGAGTTGGACCCCTGGTTTTGGCTCAAAATGGTTGGTTCAAACCTAAATGACCGACTTCCTGTTTGTTTGCGAACATGGCTTTCTGAGACTTTTGTGTACATTCTGTCATGGCTGACATCTCCACCAAAAAAGTAAAATTGGTGGTAGTGGATACATACGGTATTTTTTTAATTACAGGGGGCGCTACTGAATATGTTTTTGGGGATTGTTTTTGCGCTTGTGGACTTTGGAGAGTTTTAATTTATGTTAAAGGAGACCTATTATGCAAAACCAACTTTTCTAAACTATTGGTACCTGTTTTTGTGTATTTGGGATCTGCATAAGTCCCGAAAATTAGAAATCAAGCCATGTAGACATGGTGGAGATATTTATAAAACAATCTTGTCTTCCTTCATACTTCCTTCAAACGAGCCATTTGGAATTTGCCCAAATTGTGACGTTTTTTCTAAGTGTAACGTCAGCGGACATCTTCATATATGGAGATGTCCTTTGCACGAGTTCACCATTGTAGTCTGATGCTGTAGTCATTAAGATTCTTATTTTTCTCTGTCCTCTTTATGTGGGGCAGACTGGCTCGTACATGCACATGCATCCTCCACTTTAGCTATTACTAATACGAACTGGCGTATAGTTCTAACTTATAAATGTCTATAGATTGGCAATGGAAGCGCTAAAAACTACAACATGGATGATGAGGAGAAGACACAGTCAATGTGGAGGCACGCAAATAAGGCCGCCCAAAAAACGGCGCATCCTGAAGAGACGGTCAGAAAGCGGCTTGAAGATGGTCTGTAAAACATAAAATATGCACAATTTTGACCAAAGAACAACCATTACATATTCTGTAGACCACAAGGAAGTGTTTTACATGTAGAAAAAAATCCTAATATGAGCTCTTTTAAGGCCCCCAAACATGTGTGGAAATGCACGGATTAATGATGATAAACATTGCTGTCCCTGCAGGGACTTGGCACTGTATTGGGCACCGTATCACATGGTGCTATGACCCTAATAAATAAAGTTATGTGTAGAAGTGAACCGTCACTAAAGTGGGACTACAAAGGGTCAACTCTGTGCTCAAGGTCCTCTACGCTGCTTCATTATTGTGTCCGAGACACATGATGTCCTTAGTCAATCTGTCCACTCGGCAGCATTGCCATGGCGATGGACCGCGGTTCAATGCATTTATTCCCCACACTCCCTTTTAGCGGGGCCGATCGATTGGATGGCTTGGAAAAGCATTGGGGTTATTTCCTGGCTGTGGTCCAGCTTAAACAGTCTCAAAGTTATTTCAGGTTCAGAACCCTTTTCGTCTGGGTTAGGTTCTGTTGTCAAGACTGGAATTCTGTCTGCGTGATTGGACAAAGAGGGAGAAGAAGCAAGACTCTGCTGTCTGGTGAAAGAAACATTGTGTCGTCTCCAACATGCCTTATTGCCATCAGCTGTGGGCCGAACATTCCGCTCGGTGGCGGCCCGCTTTGCATTAGCCTACATATGAGCTCATGGCCAAAGGCGGGAATAGCGGAGCACAGGCCCGCTTTGTGAGCCCGCTGAGAGACGCTCTGTTTGGCTGCCGTGCGAGACACGCTTGACATTTTCATAGCACTCTGGGCCCATGTTAAACACCGCCGCCGTATTGCCACGCTGTTAATGAAGTAGCATTTTCTAGTTCATTTAAAATAGTGCCACTTGCTGGTGTGGAGGATCATAGCCAGGAGTGTCAAAGTAGTGGGGCTAAGTGGTAATGTTGTATTGGGGCCCAAAACAGGAGGTGGGTAAGGGGCTGCTCAATTGTATAGTTTGAAGATTTGTTTCTATAAAGTTATAAACAAAACAACATCATAAATGTTCATTTCAAATTAATGTAGCCCTGAAAGTTCAATAATACGGTTGCTTCAATCCAATTAAGAATGTCTAACTACCTATACACCACTACCAAAAATGCATTATTGTTCATTCCATCTGGATAGTGGCAAACCTAGCTTCTAGTACTTCACGCAACACAGATGTCACAATGTCATCAAAGCTCACCAGCATTTTGGAGCAATGATGACGTGAGAGAAGAGAGGTAAAAATACTATGTTAAGTTTAACTTTTGCATCTCATTGCCTACAACTTTGGTGCGATCAAAGAATCTTGATTAAAGTTACAGCGGCGTCACTGAAAGACAGAGGTAGACTTAACCTTCTGGAGATGCAATAATTATAATGTAATTTTATCATAATAATGATGTATTATTGTGATTCAGATTGTCCACAGATGATAATTCTATGTGTATTAGATCATCTCTACTTTACACTCTGAAGTAGAGGGAAATTTCAAAGATTTATAATCCTATTTAAATGAATAATGACAGGTTATATATTCTGGCCACTTTACATTAAATGTTTCAGCTTTTTTGTATAAAAAATACAATTTTAAAATGTAAACAAAACCAAATGGTTTCATCTAGATATGTTGATCCCATCTTTAAAAAGTCCAAAAATGAATGAAAGATTTTACATGTTTTAAAAAGCTGGTTTCAAACAAATCCATGCAATAATTTGTTTTTTAGTTCATGTTAACATACCAAGTGTGTGTTTATGGCACTACAACCTTGGGGTTAGGGTGCTAGAGGGGCTACTTTAGGAGTCTTGTGTATGGGGACCCAAAATTTGGTGCTACGCCCTTTGTCATGGCATCTTAGGTTTGCTGTCATCTTAGCTGCTTGGTGCCTCGTTATGCTGGCAAAGGGGAAACCATCCTATGTTACCAGAACACAACATTGGTTATCAGTTGCTTATTTCTATGTACTTTTATTCAAATAGATATTTTCTGCATTTTAAACCATCTGCAGTTAATACACCCCATTAATAATGAAACTGTGCCATAACACTTTGTGTATTGTGCCGGGAGAATATGCTTTATATGGGCCAAGAGGCAATTATGGTGTGTGTGTGCGCATGAGTGACTGCTATCAATTTGCTTGTGTCTTACTCACACACATGAATATAGAGGCTGTGTGTGTGTGACTCATAGCATTCTGAATTGTTTGAATTCTGCCGCATTTGTTTTAATGATTATTTCACTGCTTGAAATGATGCCTGACGAAAGTGCAATATCCACTCACTGGTCGTTTTATTTGGAACACCTGTGCCACAACAGCTTTATCAGAAATTCTGGTGCGGGGGTTGAGAGCATATTGGTCAGAATCGGGCCAGGAGAAGTGTGTTCGGGCGGGACGCCAGGTTACATTTCACGGCGTGTCGGGTCCTGATGCGGACACTGGTGACCCGCTGGGAAGTGGCAAGGAGACAGCGCTGTGTCAGCAGGTTGCTGTGACAACGCCACGATGGCACACAACGTTTCATTGTGTCTTGTCCTTTTCATGTCGGCCCGACCTGACCGGCCTCCGCTGTCTGTGTCTCCAAACTCTTGGTCACGTGACTCCTCGCTCAGCAGAAAAAAAATGCAGCTGTGGTTTTACGTCCACTGTGGGGCCGTCCTTTCAGAATAACGGTCATGTTTATTTTTCTTTTACCTCCACCGTGGAGTTTGTTGGTATGCTTGTTTGTGAGTTAACAGGATTTGGACCCAAGGAACTGGGTCCTCAGCGGGTCAGTCAGTGGATCATGGAATTATGTGTTCAGAAAACCAACTCCGCCCCCTTTTTGGTCATCAAGTCACATGTTTAAGCGCTCACGTTTTACGTGGTCTTAACGCAACACTCTGACCTCTTGACATCTGTCGGGCCCACATCATCAGGTCACTTGATCCCTCATCTTTGGGTCAAATGTCATATGGCTAAGAGTAACGATGAGCATATTTCACATAAACGTGTAAAGTGTGAAAAGATCATCATTATGTTCCATCTCTCTCTGCCGTGATATTCCTGCTCCTATTTTAACCCGTCATGCATCACGTTGCGTAATGTGGCCACAGGGTTTTCCCTGTCCTCCAGCGAAATGAGGGATTATCCCGCATGCATGGTACCGGCCCCTCTTGGAAAGCCCTCATCTTCCTCATCCTCCCCTGGTGATGTAATGAGACGCCAAGCCAAAAGATAAGCGTCCTGAGTTGTCAGGAGCAATGATAGTCACTTTATTAGGTACACCTGCAGTATAGTCACTAGAGCAAGGAGGTCCAAACTTAGTCCACTGAGGGCCGCATGGAGGAAACATTTAAGGGTTTAAAGGCCGCTTGGATATCCTTTGCATTTTAATTCAATATGCTCAAATCAATATCGTGTGAGTCAAGATGTGCTAAGCAATGGCATAAACGTCAAGAAAAACCGCCTGCCTCTATGAGCTTTGTGGTGACAAAGTGACTCTCTTGAAATTCTTTAGTTCTTATTATTTACCATTAACATGATTATTGCAGCAACAAAGTCAACTTTTTGATAGCTTAAACATAATTAAAAACTTAGCAAATCTTGCCAATACGTAAATCTTGGTCCGTACTTTGGACACCCTTGTAGTCTATTTACATATTATATATGGGGGTGGAGGGTTAGTGTGAATAAGCGCATGTAAAAAGTCAATTAATGAATGACAGGGCGATTAATATAAAAATCGCTATAAAAAAGCAGGGAGCATGCATAACCTCGCAAACTTACTTGGGCAGAGCTCTGGAAAGCTGAACCTCTGCGCACAAAGTTCCTCATTCAATCTGTTTACGATGTTCTCCCAAGCCTGGTCAACCTGCACACCTGGGGCCTAGCAGACACTCCGGAGTGCAATCTATGCCAGAGGAGGGGCTCCTTGGCGCACAATCTGAGCTTTTATCCAATATCTCTACGGTAGGCACCAAGACCAAGTTTTGAAATCTTTGGCGGATTCCATCTACACAACGATACACAACAGCAAGATCCAGATTGCCCTGAAGCAGCCAATTGCCTTCATAAAGCAGGGCAGAAGGCAAACCACCGACCCAACTCATCAGGGGGGCTCCCGACTGGCAGATTCCAGTTGACCTGGGAAGGCAACTCAACTTCCCGGCCAACATCGCTACCACTTCACTCCGCCCAGACATCGTGTTAACATTGCAGTCAACCAAGCAAGTGGTAGTAGTGAAGCTGAATGTCCCCTAGGAGAACCGGATTGGCTAACCCAATGAGCGCAAGAGGGCCAAATACTCCGAGCTCACCGCAGAGTGCCAAAGCAGTGGCTGGAAATCCCGCTGCGAACCAATGAAAGTCGGTTGCAGATGTTTCGCAGGTCACTCCATACAGGGAGTGTTCAAACTCCTTGGCATCAGAGGACTGCAGTCAAGAAAAGCCACCAAGAACATCCTCGAGGCCGCAGAAAAGGCCTCCTGGTGGCTGTGGATCCATGGGGGGATCCGTGGTACGCTACTTGGACACATGGCAAATGCAGCATATGGTATTTTTCCAGTGTTCAAGGTACATCTTTCAAATTGTATGAAGTATGCAATCAGATCAATATGCAGGACACTCCGTTTAATACAAACAATAGTTCACAGTTAATTTTTGATGTGTGGTACTGATTCAGTGAACTATTATTAGTTATGTTATACATACTGTTCATTTAATTAATGCACCTACTGCTCCTGGTGCTCTTAGCTATAATTTCCACAGGACGTGGACTTTCTGACCCGATGGAAGCTTTCAAGGCCCCTGCCAAGGAATGTACGCCGTTAATTCCCCCTAATTAGAGAAATCTTATTTCTAACGCTCACATGACCCGCACGCATGCACCCACACAGCCTTTATTGTCCTCCATTAGCGCTCGTGGAACAGTTATGTAACCTTTTAAATGCGTTAAGATTATTGTCACAGACATCCATGCTGACGCTGTCAAACTCACCACAGTTTGCATGAACATCAGGTTCAGTGAAACCTTTTGATATTTACAAACTTCAAAACCTAAAAACCCATTTAGAAAAATTCACGAATCGTCACAAATTTTGTCATGCACAAAAAGTCAAAAGAATCCATGTTTGCAAACGAACAGGAAGTCAGCCATCTAGATTTGGATCAGCCATTTTGAAGTGTCCAAACCAAGGAGAACCATATGCATGCAAAGTACACATGGATGTATCATGGTGGTGAACTTTTTGCCTTCGCCAATGACCATCAAAGTGTCATAACTTGACTGCAAATGGTCATGCTGTAGTCCAAAATCAATAGGCAAGTGAGAATCCAAGCCCAAATACTACAGTATGGCTCACAAATGACACCACCACAAAGTGACTCACCCCCTAAAAACGTTAGAAATAATTACAATGCCTGGTGCACAATAAAGTGTGACAAGTGATTAGAAACGTTTGTTACATTTTTACTCCGGATGTCCCGATGCAACTTTTTTACTTCTGATAGTTACCTATATTGTAGACTTGAATATTGGTTAATACCAATATTGATCTGATACATCAGCAGGAATCATACACACTTATTATTTTGTAGTGTGTAATGTTAGAAAAGGCTTGATCAAGGGAAATTACTCAAGCAGAGAACAATAGTATGTGTAAAAAAACACTAACCCGCTATTTATTATTAACCGTCTGGAATGGACTTATGCTTTTTTAAGTTGGAATAGTGTATATATATATTTTGTAGTTATACCTACTTACAACAATAATTCATGAGGCAGAAACAGACACATTTATTATTGGATATATTTTACAACTTTGAATCTGTAAGTAATATACATTATTTGTTTGTATTGACTAATGTGGTGTGTTATTCTGCGATTTAAAAAAAATGTATTACGTATGTCTAGTAGAGGTGAGAATCTTTGGGCACCTCACAATTAGATACGATTCCGATTTTTGGGGTGACGATTCAATTTGGAATCGATTGATTCAACACGATTCTCAATTCAAACTGATTGTTGCAGTGTATTATTTCGTAAATAAATTATCATAAAACATTTTCATAACAGGTTACAGGTTACAAAACCTCCTTTTGATTGCTGTTGTATGACGTATAGATGCACCAAGCAAACATGGAGATGACCAGATCGTATAGATTATTCGATATCCACATCGGATCGGCATGGCGCTGACTTTATTGTCAAGTAAACGTCAACTGCCTGTGATATCCTCAGTAGGATCATAATTCATATTCCCATTCATGGCTTGGAGAAGTTGAAGCATCTTGCAGCTGTGACAGTCTTCCTCTCTCCTCATCATCAGCCATCATGTACGTGATGGGAGCGCTGGGCCCGGCTGCCGGCTACCTGTTGGGTGGCGTCCTCATCGGCTTCTACGTGGACCCCAAGACTGCGGTCAACATTGACCAGAGCGACCCCCGCTTCATCGGAAACTGGTGAGAATTTCTAGTCAGTGGTGGCGACTCAGCTGACATGTGGCTGAAAACGCAGCAACATACTGACTTCCTGTTGATCTTTTCCAGGTGGAGCGGTTTCCTGCTGTGCGCCGTGGCCATGCTGCTGGTCATCTTCCCCATGTTCACCTTCCCTAAGAAGCTGCCACCCCGACACAAGAAGAAGAAGAGGAGGAAAAAGCTGAGTTTGGACGAGCTGTCCAGCGATGACGACGTCCTGAAGGAGAAGAGCAACAACGGCAAGAGCCAAGGGGTCACCTCGTCCATGGGCTTTGGGAGGGACATCAAAGGTAAACATGGCGTCTTGCTTTCAAGTCAGCTTTATTGACGGTGAACGCTTTTTGCTCGCAGACCTTCCCAAGGCGGCCGTGAGGATCCTGAGCAACGTCACCTTCTTGTTTGTCAGTCTGTCCTACACGGCCGAGAGTGCCATTGTCACCGCCTTCATCACCTTCATCCCCAAGTTCATCGAGTCGCAATTCGGCATCCCCGCCTCCAGCGCCAGCATCTACACAGGTCGGCCCGCAGCCGGCCCTAAGGTGGCGCGACGTGGAGCCTTCTAAACATGCTCTACCTCCTCTCCAGGCCTGATCATCGTGCCAAGCGCGGGCGTGGGCATCGTGCTGGGCGGCTACATCATCAAAAAGCTAAAACTGGGCGCCCGCGAGTCAGCCAAGCTCGCCATGATCTGTAGCGGCGTGTCTCTGCTCTGCTTCTCCACGCTCTTCATCGTGGGCTGCGACAGCATCAACCTCGGTGGGATCAACATACCATACACCACAGGGTAAAGTCAAAACTTTAAGAAATTTATATATATAAATATTTTTTTTACACTTGGAGTGCGGCATTAAACAGATGTCGCCTTACCCTTGTTGTCAGCGGCGGTCCTTGTCGGCCCATCTGTGGCTCATGTCCTGCAGGAATTGAGTGTTCATGGCCATGGAGCCAATCCAACAACAGCTTGGAATAGTTGATCTTTGGCCGGATGCCCTACTCGTATTGCCACTTTTCCCTTCTTTTTACACCCTCTCCTGCTTGAACATCCGCTCAGGGCTGTATAGGGCCATTGTACTATGGGGTGCGGGCACATGATTATGGCAACGATCACTTCAGTAGCTGATCATGTTGTCGTGTGCTGCAGGTCCTTGTTTGTTCTAGTTAATGGACTGAATCCTCACATGGATACAATTATACTTTGTCCCTGCTTATCTTTTATGCAGCGGTGAGTCAACGTGGTCTTTATAATAGTTTTAATTTGGTTTTGCAGCATCGCGGCCGCGTCCATACAAAAAGCCGAAAGAGATAATTGTTAATTTAGCATCGCTTCGAATGCCGTCATGGTGACACACTTATGGCCATATTTCTAAAACGACCGTACGATTTAAATTTATATTGCTGCCAAACCTTTTTCCGAAAAATATAATCATATTTTTTTATAGTTTTGTCCATTGTATTTTGTTTACATTTTCAATTAATGCAGAAGCTGCATAGCAGTTTTGAATTGGCTTCACTGCGGTAAAAGTACTTTTCTTTTCCCCTTTTTTTTACCTTTTGATGTAAACTTTTGATATTATCTGGAATATAAACACATAACTATTGAACATATTGGATTAAACTGTATTGTAGTTGTGAGAGTAGTCTTTCTGTTTATTGTGTATAACTGATTATTTATAGTAAATCTTTACATAAGTTGTAAAATTTAAAAAAATACATTAGTTCTTAATATTGTTTGTTGGTTGTGTCTCTTGTGCACACACTCATGCTCCCGTAGCCAAATCTACTTCTGGTTTCCAAGAGTAAAACAGTAAACCCTCGTTTATCGCTGTTAATTGGTTCGCCGTGGTAACTTGATTTCTGCAAAATAGCAATTATAAGTAAAAAAGTAGAAAATCTGTATACGACTTTCTAAACAAATCTTTTTAACATTAAAAAGCCCTCTAAACATGAAATAACACCCACAGAGTCATCTTTACAAGCCGCAAACTTTGAAGCGCGATGTGGCTGGAGACGACTGTATTACAATACTTACTAGGCTGCAGTCAGCTCTGTAGCGTGCTGCACAAGTAATATTACACACCGAAATGGGGCCATCGGGTCGCAAAAAGCCTAGGTGCCTGCAACCGCCACCTTGTTAACCACCAATTAGTGCCGTATTATTATCATTGTTCCATGTTACCTCAACCAAGGAGCTTGCATTGCAGTATTGTCCTCAAACAACCAGACAAGGTAGTTTGCATAGAAACGCTTGATGGAATATGAGAACAAATGTTGTATTTGGAATGATTTTATGTTTTTGTCCCGGAAAATGTGGAACTACAGGAAATGGTCATGATCGTAAAGTTGTTGTTGCTCCAGGCCGACGCTGACCATGACACAGAGGAACCTGACGGGAGGTTGCAACGTCAACTGCGGCTGCAGAATCCACGAGTACGCTCCGGTCTGCGGCTCCGATGGCATCACATACTTCAACCCCTGCCTGGCCGGCTGCGGCAGCGTTTCTAACGACAGCAGCGGTGTAAGACACGGCCGCCTCCCTTCTTTTCTCGCTCACTCGAGTTTAAACTGATCACACCATGTGGCCTTCAGGTTCGTAACTACTCAGACTGCGCCTGCGTCCAGAGCCGCCAGGTCATCACGCCGTCGTCCAGCGGGCCGGGCGGCAACCAGCTGCAATTGGTCATCGTCAAGACATACCTCAACGAGAACGGATACGCCGTGTCTGGGAAGTGCGACCGCACCTGCAGCACCCTCATTCCCTTCCTAATCTTCCTCTTCATCGTCACGCTCATCACCGCCTGCGCTCAGCCCTCCGCCATCATCGTCACCCTCAGGTACTTCATACTGCTAAGTTCAATCAATCACATTTTAAGAAGGTTAGCTGTTGTTATTCCTGTATCATGTGAACCAATGAATGCTGCAACTTCCTGTTTATGTTGGTGCCTCACACAAACGGCCAATCATAAATCTTCTTCTTCCTTAGATTCTTGTTGGCATGGCATCAATATATTGGCTGTCCAAGTAAAACCAAAAGTAACGAGTATCGATAATGCTCATTGAAAACATTGTGAAAGTATTCATTTTATTTTGAAAATATACTGATAGGTTCAGGCACCCCCCGCAACCCCGATTGGGACAAGCGGTAGAAAATGGATCGATGGACTAAAGTAAAATAAGTAAAGTAGAAATATTAAAGTATTATTTTTACTTTCACTATTTTATTGCAGAGAAAAAGAAAACAAAGGAATATTTGTAACACAAAATGAAGCGAATGCTGGTCCAGTGGTAATGTACCAACTATGGTAATAATAATAATTAATAATGATGCATCCTGATGAAAAAAGTCGATACTTTCTCTATCAATTAATAAACCAATTAACCCAATATAACATATTGTCCATTATGTCAAACAAAAATGATTTGTGACATGACAGAAGTAAATTTGGCTGGCTTTATATATAAAACTGAATTATATACCCAGATGTCCATCCGTCTTAAAAATCCAGCAGTGAAAATCAAAATGCCAATACTTTTTTTTTTTTATTCTTCAAAAGAGGATAAAGGTGAATTCAACACAAGTCTAAAACACCTAATAAAAGTAGTCGGAACTTTAAAACTCAGGCTCTAAATGCAAGGAAGGCTCGCTGCTAATGTGCTAACTGCTGTGTTTGCAGGTCGGTCGCTGAGCAAGAAAGACCGTTTGCTTTGGGGATGCAGTTTGTCCTCCTCAGGACTCTTGGTGAGAACTCTCATTGACTTTTACAAGAAGGATGCCGTGCAAAATGCTTGTACCTAATGAAGTGTCCTAACTCTTTGTTGTCCTATCTGTGTTCAACGTGTACTTCCTGTCTTCCACTTCCAGCCTACATCCCGACTCCCATTTACTTTGGCGCCGTGATCGACACCACGTGCATGTTGTGGCAGCAGGACTGCGGCGTGCACGGCTCGTGTTGGGAGTATGACGTGACGTCGTTGCGCTTCGTGTACTTCGGCCTGGCCGCCAGCCTCAAGTTCCTGGGCTTCCTCTTCATCTTCCTGACGTGGTACTCCATCAAGTATAGGGAGGAGCGCGTGGAGCGCTGGCTGAAGCACCACCTGTCGCCCGTTGACACGGTGGGCAGTCTTGTGTGTCACCCGGGGGGCCACAAGGGCCATGCCCGCACACGCTCCTGCCCCGTCAACATACCCAGGAGCGACCACGCCGTTCACCCTGCTGGCATGCCGCCACGCGCCGGAGTCCTCAACCGTGGTGTCAGCACTCAGAGTTGCCCAGGCAATGAGTTGAAAGCAATAACCCCGCCCCCTCCCGCCGTTGTACCTCCACCTGCGCCGGCCCGCTCTTTGGAGCACGTCTCAGTCCGGGTCTGACTTTCACTTTTAAGAGGCGGACCAGAAGCCAATCAGCTCCGGACCTAAGGGGCAGTGGGCGGTGCCAACGATGGCGAGGGAGCCTCGTCCTGATGGATCTCTGCTTATTGAGCCGCCATGGCGTCCATTGCTCTTGATGCTCCGCCCCCTTCAACTGGGCTCCATGTGCCTTGTGTCACCTCACAGCGCTCGCACTCCCTCTGGTGGACTGTGGCCCCGCCTACACATACCTCAATTCAAACTGCCCCCACCCCCTTTCCCTGCTGCATTTGGTTCTGTCACCTTGAAGACTGGCGAGGACTTGACAGCCATTTTGAAGATTCTTGACTGACTGGCTATGAAGCTCCATCCCCACCGTCCCTGCCTGACACAATGACATAATGGCACAATGAAGGCAGGAAGTGTGTTACACACACACGTGAGGAGATTAATGGTTGAACCTGGAAAAAAAGTGAATGTTTTAGTATTCCTGTCCATCCTCTTTTTGATTCACTTCCTGTCGTCTTCACGGGCACATACACGCACGGTTTACTAACTCGCTGGCGTTCGTCAAATCTGGGCGTCACAAGCCGCAGGATCACTAAAGTAGGCGCTGTCACACTCTGGCTAGCTGGTCTTTATTAAAAACACATCCTCTGCTGATTGGTTGAGCTGCCTTGACGTCACATTATGCAGCATTCAGTCAGTCTTGCCCATGTGGCGACACCTGCTGGTAACACGTACAACTGCAACTAAAAAACATGCTGTGTCTCAAATGGAATACTTGTGTCAGTACACTTCAGTAAGTATGCTGTGTATACTGCGTGCTTAGTTTCTGATTGTGTGAATTTTGACAGTGTACAATAGTACTGTCACAAATCCATTACTGTTATTGTAGCGGTATTGACGATAATAATAGTTACCTTCTCTTCTTTTTATGGTGAATTGCAACCACTGAAGTTAGTCCACCCCCCTTCCACTACCTTACCAAGATGGCGTCTATTGAGGGTGCTGCCCCCCTTCCACTACCTTACCAAGATGGCGTCTATTGAGGGTGCTGAGTGTCCAACGCTGAACACTCACTATCTTGACGACAAAATCCGGGTACTGACAGTGACATGCACTCAAGAAATTGTAATGTATGTAAGTACATACTTATGCACTCAAGTGACTTAGTGTAAGTACACACTTGGCACTCAAGTGACTTTGTGTAAGTACACATTTGGCACTCAAGTGACTTTGTGTAAGTACACATTTGGCACTCAAGTGACTTTGAGTAAGTACTTTCTTATGCACTCAAGTGGCTTAGTGTAAGTACACACTTGGCACTCAAGTGACTTAGTGTAAGTACACACTTGGCACTCAAGTGACAGTGTAAGTACACACTTGGCACTCAAGTGACTTAGTGTAAGTACACACTTGGCACTCAAGTGACTTAGTGTAAGTACATACTTATGCACTAAAGTGACTTAGTGTAAGTACACACTTGGCAGTCAAGTGACTTAGTGTAAGTACACACTTGGCACTCAAGTGACTTAGTGTAAGTACATACTTATGCACTCAAGTGGCTTAGTGTAAGTACACACTTGGCACTCAATTGACTTAGTGTAAGTACACACTTGGCACTCAAGTGACTTGGTGTAAGTACATACTTATGCACTCAAGTGACTTAGTGTAAGTACACACTTGACACTCAAGTGACTTAGTGTAAGTACACACTTGGCACTCAAGTGACTTAGTGTAAGTACACACTTGGCACTCAAGTGACTAAGTACATATGTATACACTCAAAAGACTATGTTAAGGACACAATTATGTACTTAAAAGACTAAGTTCAAGTACACACTTAGGCACCCAAAACAGTGAATGTACAGTCAAAGACTAAGTGTACAATAAGTTATACAGTCAAAGGACTACGTGTAAAGTTAAAGTACCAATGATTGTCACACACACACTAGGTGTGGCGAGATTATTCTCTGCATTTGACCCATCACCCTTGATCACCCCCTGGGAGGTGAGGGGAGCAGTGGGCAGCAGCGGTGGCCGCGCCCGGGAATCATTTTGGTGATTTAACCCCCAATTCCAACCCTTGATGCTGAGTGCCAAGCAGGGAGGTAATGGGTCCCATTTTTTTTATAGTCTTTGGTATGACTCGGTAAGTGCACACTTGTGTACACAATAGGTTTAAGTTAACACGTATGCACTCAAAAGACTAAATCTAAGTTGACTAGGTGAAAATATGCACTTGTGCACTGAAATTACTTAAGTGTAACTAAGTACACACTGGTGTACACACACATATGCACCCAAAAGAGTTGGGTTTAAGTAGACCATTGTGTGCTCAAGACTCAGTGTACAGTAAGTGCACACTTATGCACTCAAAGTACTAATTGTAAGTACACTTATGTACTCATAAGACTAGGTTTAAGTACACACTTGTGTACTTAAGACTCAGTGTACTGTAGGTACACACTTATGCAGTCAATGGACTTAAGTGTAAGTACTCACTTGTGCACTCAAAAGGCCTAAGTGTAAGTATGCACTTAAAAGCAAAGTGAAAGTACAAACTTATGCACTCAAGAAGCTGAGTAAAAATACACGTATGCACTCAAAAGTCTAAATGAAAGTACACACTCATGCACTCAAGAAGCAAAGTGAAAGTACACACTTATGCATTCGAAAGACGAAGTGTAAGTACACAAGTGCACCAGTTGAGACACAGCCTGAGACTTTGTGTCAAGTCACGAATGATTCGATGAGAGCATTTCCGTGTAAAAGTAAGACAGACATCATTCCTAGTTTCCCGCCAAAGTGAGTCATGTGACCATCAGGCTGACGAACATACGGCGCTAGAAGCAATTTAGAATCAAAATTTTTATTCTTATCAGTATTGTTTCTTTTACAAGATCATGTCTTCTTGGTCTGTCAGTAAAATGTGAACAAAGAATAAAAGTGTTTGTGTCTATATTTGATGATTCATCACATTTTTTTCGTTTTTGTAAAAACACGAGCAGGTCACGAAGACAACGTCACACGTCTTCACCTTCTTGACACTTTTATTTTGGAAAGGCTGCGCATTTCTTGTGGAGGGGAACGTCTGACTGGCCTCAGCGTCTTCCTTTCATGCAGAGCAAAGCGTATCTTCTCTAATAGCTTATCGAGGACGTCAACATGGCTTCATTGACCTCTTCTAATTCCTCTAGCGTTCTTGTGTGCGACATTCAAATGTCACAAAGCGTAAGGCGCAGTTTTCCCTGCAAAGCAGACCAATAACTTCCTCCGAGGACATCCTGGCAGAAAGAGAAAAATGACGAAGACGTAATCATCAGTAAGGAATGTCCTCCCAGCATGCATCAGTGCTACCTTAAAAGAGTCCTTGTTTGTCATCTAGGTCCTCGTCAGTGTCTGAAAGCACAAGAAGCACACGTGAGCTGTTGTCACACCAACTTGCACTAGGGGGAGCTGACCTGCCACGGACTCGGGCGGCGAGTAGAACTGCCCCTCAGACATGGGACCGGGATACAAGAGAGGCGCTCGCTCACTAGCGTCCAAAAAGGACTGGAACCCTGTGAGGACAGAAGATGAGGTGGCTATGTCGACAGGAGTACATTGTGGTCTTTATACGAGAAGGGAGCGACGGCATCACTCACTGTTGTCATCTTCTGCCTCCTGAGGAAGAACCTTAAAGTCCAGCAGCCATGTTTCTATCCAGGCCAGAACGAAGGAGATGATGGGCAGCAGGTACCCGAAAGCTCCCTGAGACAGCAGCTGACACACAGGAAGATAAACATTTCATTTGGTTCCATTTGAAAGAGCAGCACCCATCCAGACATGTAAGTGATATTATTATGGGCATGGCCATATGCCATAATCCGGGTTTGGTATGTTTATTGTGGGTACAATAAGGGAATAACATTATTTAAATCAAATTTTTTTTAAATGAACAGTGCATTAATATAAAATATGTTCACCATTAAAATTTGCAGCTTTTCCCCCCCTAATAACACATTTATTCTTGAAAAATTAGGAGCTTTTTTTGTAAAATCTTCACTTTTATTTTTCAAAATTGTTTTTGTCCATAATGACTTTTCTCGTAAAACCTCAGTATTTTCTCATAGAAATACAACTTTCTAAACTTTTCATTATTTTTTTTTTCTTCCTGTCCAATCCAATCCAATCCACTTTATTTGTATAGTACATTTCAAAAAACAATAGAAGTTTCACAAAGTGTTGCACAGAAGTTAAGACATACATACTAAAAGAGTCAGTAATATAAAACATTTAACTATAAATGAGTAAATACATAAAATACTTCAGAGAAAATAAAATAGACTAAAATCACAACTCTTATGCTGGTTTGAAAGCCAAAGAGTAAAAAAATGTTTTAAGACGTGATTTAAAAGTCATTAAAGAGGGAGCCGTCCGAATAACAATAGGGATATTGTTCCAAAGTTTTGGAGGCACAGCAGAAAATGCACGATCACCTCTGGATTTTAAACAGGTTTTTGGGACGACAAGAAGAAACTGATCAGCTCACCTAAAACTGTCCCTCACCTAATACTGGTTGGGCAATCTGTAAAATGCAATTACAGGGGCAGCGTAGCTCGGTTGGTAGAGCGGATGTGCCAGCAACCTGAGGGTTCTAGGTTCGATCCCCGCTTCTGCCATCCTAGGCACAGCTGTTGTGTCATTGAGCGAGACACTTCACCCACCTGCTCCCAGTGCCACCCACACTGGGTTAAAAATATAACTTGGATAATAGGTTTCACTATGTAAAGTTCTTTGAGTCACTAGAGAAAAGCGCTATATAAATAGAATTCACTTCACAGTTACCAATACATGTATCGTTACACCCAAATTAATAATGGTGATAATATAAATTGCTAGAATATGCTATTTTTGTTGTTGTCCTGTCCAGTTACTCAGGCAAATCATATTGTCGATGTAGACGCACAAATCTGCTGTACAGATTTACTTTGCAAAAGAGAAGTGTGGGATACTTCTCTTGTTGCCTTATTTCCATTTGACTTTATTAATTGGATTTGTATTATTATTTGGCACAGCAATTTTGACAAACATTGCATGTGAATGCTGAAGAGCTGAACTGAAATGCCAACAAGTAGTAAGTCAACCAGACCGAGTTAAGTAACAAAATATATGACGCCGAGGTGCGTACTGCAAAATTAGCTAATGTTAACATGCCAAATGATATGGCTCTGAGGTGTATACCTGTAGAATTTGCTAAATAAGCTATCATGCTAAGAGTTAACAGGTGTAGACCAGACCTGGGCAAATTAAGGCCCAGGAGTTGAGCTTTTCAATCTGGCCCGCCGGACATTCCCAAATAATTATTTTAGACCTTTTAAGATGGAAACTGTAGCCGCCATTATGATGAGCAGTGATGTTTTCAAATGACCGTAAGTCTTGAACTATACAAAGTATTTCAATGGTTGTAATCTGCGTTGTAATCTTAGGGTACATTAAACATATGTTTCTTATTGCAAGTTTGTCTTTAAATAAAATAGTGATTTTGTCTTTTAGTAGTATGTAAGCAAACAAAGGCTCCTAATTTAGCTACTGATATATGCAGTAACATCCATCCATCCATCCATTTTCTACCGCTTGTCTCTTTCGGGGTCGCGGGGGGTGCTGGAGCCTATCTCAGCTGCATTCGGGCGAAAGGCTAGGAGTACACCTTGGATAATATTGTGTCATTTTCCATTCTATAATTTTGTCAACATTATTAAGTAGAAATGAATTATTAATCTACTTGTTTATTTACTGTTAATATCTGCTTACTTTCTCTTTTAACATGTTCTATCTACACTTCTGTTAAAATGTAATAATTACTTATTCTTCTGTTGTTTGATACTTTACATTAGTTTTGGATAATAACACAAATTTGAGTATCGATCAGATACCAAGTAGTTACAGGATCATACATTGATCATATTCAAAGTCATGTGTCCAGGGACGTATTTCCTACGTTTATAAACATAATATACATTTTTTTTTTTTTTTAAACGAAAGAAGATTTTGTAATGCCAAAAAAAATAATCAACGTAATCATAGTAGTATCGACTAGATACGCTCTTTTACTTGGTATCTTTACAGTGGATGTCAGGTGTAGATCCACCATTGGCGTTTGTTTACATTTTGACGCCGGTGAGCTACGGTGTGTAGTGAAGCATGTTTAGCTATTCCTCGTCCTGCAGGGATGATACTTGTAAGAAACTTACTTTATTTGTCGCCATGGAGGCGAGGATTAGTGATTTAGAAGTAGCTAAAACACTACAGATGGACGTTAGCCGCTAGCTAGCCATGTCTTAAAGCACCTTTTCCTGGGAGTGTTTCAGTGTTATAACTTCACCTTTATCGTTAGTTTTTAAGCCAAAATGCGTTCGTTCTCCCTTTTCTGTCTACACACTGTGTCTGCTTGTAAGTACGCCGTGTGTGTGCGCTGTTGAACATGCTCGTCACATGCAATGACACAACGTGACGATGACGGAGGGGCGGGGGCCAGAACTTTTTAAAGGCGGTATTGTACCGAATACGATTGATTAGTTTCGCGGTACTATACTAGTACCGGTATACCGTACAACCCTACTTAGAACAAAAGGACCTGGGAGGACTCTGCCCTCCTAAAAGGGAGAATCCTAACACAAGTGACTAACATTAGCAAAGAGCATTTTGTCTTTGGAAGTGGAACGGTTCGAATCGGTAGAAAAATGTGGAACTAATAACACTTTTTAATAGAGAATAAGTGTTACGGAAATATATAAAAATAGACGGCCCGATTGTCCTGAATAGGTGGAACATTTTGATGGAGAAACGGTTGGAAAATGTGGGAAATTTAAGCATTTATCCGTTCATCTTTTAATAGGGAAAAATCCGGGAAAATGTGGAATTCCTGGTAAGGTGGTAATATTCCAAATGAATCATGAGTGAGTCAGCGTACCTTGGATAAAATGACTTTGACAATCAGGAAGGCGCAGCAGAGCGCGGTGGTGATCTGTCAAGACACAATCAGAAGTCAGCATGTGACTTTTTAACGTAAACAAGTATGTTGTACGTCAATAATGAAGGGAGTGGTCAGCACTGACCGCTATGGCCCACCAGTGACGCAGCCTGCAGACGGCGTAGGCCAGGATGAGCGAGGCGAACCTGAACACGGCCAGCAGCTGTGAGGAGGCAAGCGACAGGAAGTGAGTGTGTCGTGGTCACCTGTTCTCGTTAAGACGGTCTTACAAAAATGTCAAAGAAGGAGGCGTGGTAGTCATAATGGAGGACTTCTTGATCCAACTGCTTGGGAATGCCGCCGTTCACCTGGTGCATAAGAGCAGTTGTCATTAAAAACCAACCCGAGCGCGATGTTTAAACTCCATTTTGTTTTCTCACGTTAAGCTCGATGATCCACAGCAAGGTGATGAACAGAAGGTCAAAGGTGACGAAAAGGCAGAAGGTCCTCCTGACGTCTGAGATGCACTTCTTCTCCGCCGCCTCATACGAGTCCACGCGCGCTGACATGGACGTGGAGTTGACCACCACGCGGACCCCCTGCCTGGAGTCGGCGCTGCTGCTGCATCGGCTCTCCATCTTTTGACCACGCCCCTTCTGGCAGTGTCGGCCCCGCCCGCTGGTGTTTTGTGAGGAAGTGGCTCAACGTGCTCTTTTTTGGGTGAGCTGAATGTGACCCGGCGCCATCTGTAGGCTGCAGGAGAAACACACGCTAACGTGTCATGACAAAAGAGCATAGCACTTACTTCCCATACAATCACACCATGTGATTTCGCAATGCTTTGTGGGGCCCCGGTAGCCATTTTTGTTGGCCAAAGCTAATGTGAAAGAGAGCAACAAACTGGAGGAAGTAAGTCACATAATATTTTTTTTTTTAAATTCCAACGCTTTAAATTCTTCAACAGCTTCGGACCTATTCGTACATATAAAGTTGGCATATATTTGTAATTTGTTTTGTGTGTTTTATACTCATTTTGTAAAAAAAAAAAAACATGAACATTTTTTATGATGGGAAAAACAAAATATGCGTAATTTCCAAAAACAAGTTGCAAAGTGGAATAGTTTAGATGAGCCTCAAATAGGTCAATATTTCATAACAACACTGATTTTGGTGCATTAATTTTTGAACAAAGAGTTTTTTCTAAAAATCTACTATCCTTCCTTAGCCGATAAACAGACATGCTCAAAAGTGTCATAAATAAGTCTCATATGTCGCCAGTGAGGAAGAACCATGGCGGGAGGAACAAACTGTGGTGTGGACCAAACCTATCTATCTATCTATCTATATATATATATATATATATATATACATACACACACACACACACAAAACCAGCACGTTGTGTAATTCGTAAATAAAAACAGAATACAATGATTTGCAAATCCTTTTCAACTTATATTCAGTTGAATAGACTGCAAAGACAAGATATTTAATGTTCGAACTGAGAAACTTAATTTTTTTTTGCATATAATCATTAACTTAGAATTTAGCAGCAACACTTTGCAAAAAAGTTGGCACAGGGGAATTTTTACCACTGTGTTACATGGCCTTTCCTTTTAACAACACTCAGTAAATGTTTGGGAACTGAGGAGACCAATTTTTGAAGCTTTTCAGGTGGAATTATTTCCCATTCTTGCTTGATGTACAGCTCAAGTTGTTCAACAGTCCGGGGTCTCTGTTGTGGTGTTTTAGGCTTCATAATGCGCCACACATTTTCAATGGGAGACAGGTCTGGACTACAGGCAGGCCAGTCTAGTACCCGCACTCTTTTACCACGAAGCCACGCTGTTATAACACGTGCAGAATGTGGCTTGGCATTGTCTTGCTGAAATAAGCAGGAGCGTCCATGATAACGTTGTTTGGATGGGAACATATGTTGCTCCAAAACCTGTATGTACCTTTCAGCATTAATGGTGCCTTGCTTTTCTACCTTTTCTTTTTTTAGGAACTCAAAGCGCTTTGACACTATTTCCCCATTCACACACACACATTCACACACTGATGGCGGGAGCTGCCATGCAAGGCACTAACCACGACCCATCAGGAGCAAGGGTGAAGTGTCTTGCTCAAGGACACAACAGACGTGATGAGGTTGGTAGAAGGTGGGGATCGAACCAAGAACCCTCAGGTTGCTGGCACGGCCACTCTCTCAACTTCGCCACGCCGTCCCCAGATGTGTAAGTTACCCATGCCTTCGACGCTAAAACACCATCACAAATGCTGGCTTTTGAACTTTGCGCCTATACCAGTCCGGATGGTTCTTTTCCTCCACGGTTTCCAAAAACAATTTGAAATGTGGACTCGTCAGACCACAGAACACTTTTCCACTTTGCATCAGTCCATCTTAGATGAGCTCGGGCCCAGCGAAGCCGGCTGCGTTTCTGGGTGTTGATAAATGGCTTTCGCTTTGCATAGTAGAGTTTTAACTTGCACTTACAGATGTAGCGACGAACTGTAGTTACTGACAGTGGTTTTCTGAAGTGTTCCTGAGCCCATGTGGTGATATCCTTTACACACTGATGTCCGTTTTTGATGCAGTACCACCTGAGGGATCGAAGGTCACGGGCATTCAGTGTTGGTTTTTCGGCCTTGCTGCTTACGTGCAGTGATTTCTCCAGATTCTCTTAACCTTTAGATGATAGTTAGCTGATAGTTAAGTTAAAGTTAAAGTACCAATGATTGTCACACACACACACTAGGTGTGGTGAAATTTGTCCTCTGCATTTGACCCATCCCCTTGTTCACCCCCTGGGAGGTGAGGGGAGCAGTGGGCAGCAGCGGTGCCGCGCCCGGGAATCATTTTTGGTGATTTAACCCCCAATTCCAACCCTTGATGCTGAGTGCTAAGCACTCAGATGATAGCTTAGTTCCTTGGCTTTGTTTTCACTGCTGGAAATGAGAAAAATCTCACAAAATCCTTATTTTCCCCTGAAGCGATCATGACAAAGATTGCGGCAGTTAACAATGCTGCACGTTTGCACCATCTTTGGAGCTTACTAAAAAAAAAAAAACTTTAGCACAGATTCTTGCATTCATTCAGCCATGTAAATACGCTATTATGAGGACCAGCACCACGCACAATTCATTGCCTTTACTACGTCACACTTTCAAGCCCTATTGCTTGGAACCGGGACACAACAGGGGCAAGTAATCCGACAAGTAATTTCTTCCCGGAAGTAAAAACTAGTGGTGGTCAACCAAGCTAAGATGGCTGTTGTACAGCAAGCAGCCTGCGGACTGAGTACACAAGAGGTCTACATAATCCTGCAAAAAGCAGATATGAGCAAAAAATCCAACTATGCAATTAAATAGCTCCCTATAATTTATCCAAAAAAAAAAGGATTTGTTGAGTAAAAGAGGATTATTCGTCGGTGGAGTTCCCAAACATATCGAACTATATTGTTTTTCTGGCATCATTCTACACGACAAAACAGATGAAAACTTGGAAAAGCATGGAGGTCTACAACTTTTGTGTGTGTGGCTGGGTCAAGGACATTGTTATCAAGACTCTTCCGGATAAACGTGCATCGTTTTTGCTCGGGTAAGGTTGCATTTCATGATTTAACTTCACGTTTACTGCCATGATTGTTGCCAGCCCTTGCTGTTGCAGGCGCCGTTTACGAGAATGTGCGTTTCCCCCGTCTTTATCAAAATATAACTATAGGTGTCAACATTGTGTATGTGCTGAAGGCTTCATTTATGATTGCTGCCTTTGGCAAAAGCTTAACTCTTTTAGGTTCTTTTATTTAGACTTGCCGAGTTGGTGCTTTACGGAACACTTGTAGCAAAAATCTGCCTTAGGAACTACAAATATTATCAAGATAATACTTAAATGGGAAACACTAAATGTTAAAAGCAGGGCTCGAATTTAACCACGGCAAATGCCGCGACCACCCTCTCATTTGCCGTAATGCCCTAAAAAATTGACCATCTTTCGCGGTAACAACTTGCCGTGTCCGCCCTTGACTTTTTACTTGTTAATGGACAAGACATCTATTTGTGCAAAGCATAATGATAATTTGCACAAAAAAAATCCCAGATCTGTCAGTTGTTACTGCGCTTCAGGCAACACCAGCCAGGCCCATGCTCACTAATGTTGTTTGACTTCTTAATCATAGCGAACTATTAGCATTAACATTGCTACAGGAGGTACCCCGCGAAATATACTTAGTCAAACTAAGGGTGGCCGTATAAACAACGCCAACACTGTCATAAGCCTGTGCCATAAAGTGGGACCACACTAAACAACAATGCCAATTAAATTTCGGGAGAATATTTGCACCGCAACACAACATAAACACAACAGAACACATTCCCAGAATTCCTTGCAGCACCAACTCTTCCGGGACACTACAGTCATTTTCCCTCGCTTCCTGCCGTGAGTTTAGATGGAGACAGGTGTGGACAATATTGGAGACACTTGTCCCCACACTAAAACTATACAGCGAAGGAGAAAAACTATACAATGTTGCTTTCATTTTGTCAATACAGCGTCCATTAGCTGCTGTGACAGAGTTAATGAGGTGAGGAAACACTGTCACTCCTGTTTTTTGTTGTTGTTGGCCAAACTGTTGTACTGAACCACAATGGGGCGTTAGAGAAGAACACATCTTGTTTATTAGACTTTATCTTCATTAGCCAAACTGCTTTGTGTTTTATTTTGATATCAAAAAGTAAACGCCATGTTTTTTTTTACATTACTTGTGGGGTTTTTTATGTCACAAAGGGTATTACGTTAAAAAACATTTGACACATCATTTTGTTAATGTTTTATTGTGTATAGTTAATTCCTATACGACATATTTCTGCTCAAACTCTTAATGGATATGTCCCGATACATCATCTAAATGTACATACCTTTAAAAAAATAAAAATACTTGAATATGATTGATTGAGACTTTTATTAGTAGATTGCACAGTACAGTACATATTTCGTACAATTGACCACTAAATGGTAACACCCGAATAAGTTTTCCAACTTGTTGAAGTCGGGGTCCACGTTAATCAATCATTTCCCTCTATTAAATGGTAAAAATAGAGATAAAGGCATCATGAAATTACAAAAAGCTGAGAAGTTTATATTAATAATGAATTTAAAAAAAAACCTGTATATGTATGCATGCATGCTTTGGAGCCCCTGCCTGGAAAGAAGAAAATGTTTGCCTCGGTGCCCTAAAATATGAGACCTCCTTTAAGGCCTTGACCTTAAAAAATTAAAATTTGAGGCCTGTAAAAGTAGATCAAAGAAACCTTTAACAGAGTGGTCACTTCTTTGGCTCTGCTCCCTTGGACTGGAATGTGTGGTACTTTTGTTGTCTTGTTTCATCAAATCCTGCACTCTTCCGCCCTTCTTGATTACCTCTCGAGGAACTCATTCTGGAATCGGTTGCCATCTCACATTAATCTCTCACAAAGTAAATTGTCATTCAAGACAGATTTGAAGATACATCTATTGCAGCTGCCCACATGACGTGAATTTTGAATACTGGGTTTAACTAGCTTTTTTTTTATCTTATGTTGTATTTTTCCTTTGTATATTTGGTAATGTATGAATTATTTGTATTTTTATTTTGTATGCTCCTATATGGACCCCAGGAAGACTAGCAGTCGCCTTGGCGTCAGCTATCCATCCATCCATTTCTACCGCTTATATTTCACTTCGGGGTCGCTGGAGCCTATCTCATCTACAATCGGGCGGAAGGCAGCGTACACCCTGGACATGTCGCCATCTCATCGCAGGGCCAACACAGATAGACAGACAACATTCACACTCACATTCACACACTAGGGCCAATTTAGTGTTGCCAATCAACCTATCCCCAGGTGCATGTCTTTGGAGGTGGGAGGAAACCGGAGTACCCGGAGGGAACCCACGCAGTCACGGGGAGAACATGCAAACTCCACACAGAAAATGGGGATCAATTCAATAAACAATAAAATCTGAAAACACGTTTATCCTTTTTGCGATTTAATCGGTCCGTACAGCAGAAAACAACGCAAGCATAGGGCATTTATCTACAAGAAAGGCTAAATGGCGCCTCTTACCCGTTTGACCACCACGCGTGTTCAATGAGCCCGACGTGAGCCAGGAGTGACGTCATTTTGAATCCAAGCAATAGAGGGAGCGCTTGCTAGCTTAATATGATATGTTGTGATCTTTTAATCAGCCATTTGTCCGAATGTCATGTCTCTTTGTCATAATAATTTGTCATATATCATTTCAGAAAAGTCAGTTTAGTGTTTTTCATTTCTCAGCTATCATTTGTGAGGTAAGGAGAAGAGCTTCTTATAAGACAACTTAACATTAAATATTTTTCAAAGGTTTCTCATTAATGCGCGCTCATTATGTCAATACAACCATATTCTTATCATCATGTCCTTATCTTCATGAGTTTATCTTCAAGATCACAGGTGCACATTGAGGATGTTAGCTGGGTTTCCGTGGGCCGAAACGAAACTGAACAAACTCAAAAGATTCCATCGTCACGGTTTGACAGCAAACTAGAAGCTATAAATACGTTCAAATATCATATTTACCTTTTATAAGACGCTCGGCATTGCTGCCACATACAACATGTCTTGATTGTGAAATAAATCCAGAGCAGGTTCAGCTCAATTTGAGCCCAAACGCAGCAAGCAGACACAAGAATCATTTGTTTCCGCCCTGGCTCGTGGATCGGAAGTGGGCACCGCGGTGTGTTCTGGGATTTGAAGTTTTAATCGGAAACGAATGATTCTCGCGTCTGCTTGCTGCGTTTGGGCTCAAATTGAGCTGAATGCCGAGGATTTATCTCACAAACAAGAAATAATACGTTTTATGTGGCAGCAGTGAGCGTCTTATAAAAGGTAAAGGTGGCATTTGTACGTGTTTGTAACTTAGCTCGCTGTCAAACTCAAGGCTTTTCCCCACCCACATTTTTTCAGTAACACATTTAACAATGAAAGTAACAATATCCATGTATTTAATGCATTAACAAGAAATGTTAATACACACACATAAGAAATAAAACAAAAATAAATAACAAATACGTGCGAGGGACACAAACAAATAAAAAGCAAATAAAAGTATCTAGCTAGCTACACATTATTACATTTTTCTTTGGGTTATACTGTTTAGCGCTTTTCTACCTTCAAGGTGCTCAAAGCGCTTTGACACTATTTCCACATTCACCCATTCACACACACTGTTGGCGGGAGCTGCCATGCAAGGCGCTAACCACGACCCATATTGTAAATAATTCAATGTATATACTCTGATGATTAACTTGTGTGATTACTGTATTATGCTGATAGTATATATTTATACCATGAATTGATTAACGTGGACCCCGACTTAAACAAGTTGAAAAACTTATTCGGGTGTTACCATTTAGTGGTCATTGTACGTAATATGTACTGTACTTTGCAATCTACTAATAAAAGTCTCAATCAATCAATCAATCAGGAGCAAGGGTGAAGTGTCTTGCTCAAGGACACAACGGACGTGACGAAGTTCGTAGAAGGTTCGGATCGAACCACGAACCCAGGTTGCTGACACGGCCACGCTTTGATGGTAATCGTTTTTATAATTTATTTCAGAACATGGGAGGTTACCATGACCTTTTTGTTTTCCTGTGTTATTATTAGTGAGTTATTTATTTGTTTTTCCATTCAGAAAAATCCAAAATAAATATTTGGTTTGCATGACATTGCTCTGGATTTATGAATATGAACATTTCCAAGAAGACATAACAATTTGACTCCATTCTCCAAATCTTGATTGAATTTACAATGTAAAAACAGAACAATTTCTTCTTCGAAATCAAAAAGTGTATTACAAATAAAACGGTTAAGGGACTCTTTTTGAACATGACAAAAAAATAATTGTAGAGAAACATCCTGGATGAATTTGGACAGATATCAAATCAATCGTTTATTAATATGGCACTTTTCATACACAGGCAAGGGGCAAATACAAAGTGCTGCGCAAAAAAAACTAAAAGAAAAGTTTTGTATATTTGATTATTGTGTGATGGGTGATGAGCCAAGGAGACGCCAAGAGGAATCGTCGAACAAAAACCTTTATTTTCTTTCAGCGAGCCTCAGACTAGAGCTGCAGCTGTAGGAGAAAAAATGTGCCAAATCTCTTCATTCTGCTGTCCTGTTGGAACACTGTGTTTAAATACAACTTCTTGTAGACCCCCCCTCTCCTTGTGGGTCAAATCTTGATGCCGGACAGCCTGTACACCACTCAGTTTATTTACTTGACTAGTCAACCTATCTCCTGTGATCGATTAGGGTCCGGTGACATCCGACCACTATCCTCTGTCCCTATGTGTGGACCTTCTACCAGATGTTGCTAATGTCTTTAATCTTCCTCCTAAACCCGACACCTACGTTCTTGTGGGTTCTCACTTTCCTGGGAACTCTCTGCAGAGTCGCGGATGGACACGTGCACTTTGACCTTAGTCAAACTTACTTCCAATCATATCAGAAAATCATACATTATATATTTAACCACAAAAGAAAACACGCATGCATGCATGTATCGTCTGCTAGTTGGTTAGTTAATACTGTAGTACATATTGATGAACACACAAGTGTAAATATGCAAGATTGTAGCCACTGGCTAATTTCCATCTTTTGTTCCTGCGGCACAGGACAGCACCAAACAACAGGACAACAAGGCCATATGCAACAATAAAACAATAATAATAGAAAGTACAGTGGGGCTAGTAATGACCGAAAGGACAAGGTCGCGAATGCAAGCAGCAGAAATTAGGATGTCTCTGCAGGATGTTTGGGATCACCCTCAGAGATAGGGTGAAGAGCTCGGTCATCCGGGAGAGACTCAGAGTAGAGTCACTCCTCCTTCACGTTGAGAGGAGCCAGCTTAGATGGTGTGGAAAATGCATATATGTTTAAAAGTTCTTGCTTTAAACATGAGAATGAATAAAGAAAGAAATCTTAAACATATATGCAATTGTTGCGTCTGACCAGTCTTCCCTCCCAGGGAATTAAAGTCACTGGTCAATCCCAAATTCTTTCAGATGACATATATGCAGAGTAAGAAGGACCATCAAGACAGAATAGGAATATTAACAATTTTACTGAAGCTTCAGGAGACCAGCCCACATCAATACATTCATATCAGCTTCTCGAATTGGTCTAACATTGAAAAGAAAAAGACAACTTCTTGCATCCGAAGAAAGCCCCCACCTGTCCGGAAAAGAATACAGCCTCATTGTTCTACTACAGATAAGATATAAGGGAGTACTCCAACTCCTACAGTGCAAGACTTCAAGGTAACACACAAAGTTTATTTGCGGACATAAAATGAAAAAATAGATTACAAATGGAAAAACACTAGCTGATTTAAACTTGACTATGAATAAAGAAATAACTCTTAAACATATATGCATTCTCCACAATGGCTCGGGCATCTACTACGGATGCCTCCTGGACGCTTCCCTGTTGAGGTGTTTTGGGCATGTCCAGCCGGGAGGAGGCCCTGGGGCAGACCTAGGACACGTTGGAGGCACTATGTCTCACAGCTGGCTTGGGAATGCCTCGGTGTCCCCTCTGTGGAAGTCTGGGCATCTGTGCTTAGACTGCTGCCCCCGCGACCTGAACTCGGATAAGCGGCGGAGTGGGACTAAAAAAATTAAACAATAAATCAAATTACTAAAGACAGACCAACAATTAACTGACTATAGAAAGTTAAATTTAAGTGTAAGAGTGCTTAAGCGCTAAAGTGCTCAAGTGCTTGAGTGTTAAGATATACTAGAAGATAATTGCACATTGCCCATTACAAAGGGCTAATTCACAAGTCTGTAAAGTGCTGGTGTAAATTTCACATTGCCTTATTGCACTTATTTTGCACAAACAGATGTGTTTGTGTGCAGGTTGTATTGCGCAGGTTAGCATACAGTTATGATTATGTACGCACTATTTCCCAACATTTGCATACATAAAGTGTATGTAAGCAGAATGGTTAAACACCAGCAACATCCCCCACAAAAAACAACCCATACATTAAAAATACATTTATCAATTACGTCAATTACATGTGATAATACAACACATCCAGTGGATTTCAAGATTCATTAAAGAGTGCAGTTTTGATTTTCAAGTAACCACAGTTTTAGTTGCATATAAATACATTCACAGTACACGTTATTGTTTAATAAAGAGCAATTTCTTTTCCATTATCCTGAATTACTTTTTCTGCCCCCTATGCTTACATGTAATAATAATAAGTAAATCCCAGCGTGCTCAGTTAGAGGCGCTGTTGCCATCCCACAGGAATAAATAACAGGAAGTAAGGAGTCTGAAATCAACCACAGGTCTCTCTTGACAGTCTGGACATGTCCTTCTAAAACGGGGGTGTCAAACTCATTTTAGATCGGGGGCCACGTGGAGAAAAATCTACTCCCAGGTGGGCCGGACTGGTAAACTCACGGCACGATAACTTAAAAATAAAGACAACTTCAGATTGTTTTCTTTGTTTAAAAACAGAACAAGCACATTCTGAAAATGTACACATCATAATGTTGTTGTTGTTTTTTACACTTACATGTTGCGGTTAATAGTATTGTATCTTTATTTGTCGTTATTTATACTTTCTGAATAAATTATAGGATAATGTTCATCAGTCAACTCATTGGTGTTAATTTTTAATCTATCAAGATAAAAAAAACAATATCAAAATCAAATTACAGTATGTTATTTATGTAGTTTGCTCATTTTCCTCGACTGGTGCACTAACATAATGTGGTTATATTTATTTTTTTACATATGTAGCATAATCTACAAAGATACAAATAATTGCTATTGCAACATTTAGTGGACACATTTAAAACAGCTGTTTTTTTCATTCAAAAATTTCGGCAAATTTTTATACTTGGCAAACTCATCCCACAGGCCGGATAAAACTTGTTCGGGGGCCTGATCTGGCCTGTGGACCGTACGTTTGACACCCCTGTTGTAAAACCAAGTAAATGCATTATTTGAGTCAGGATTAATAATCCTAAAAGGGTCTCGCAGAGATAATTTACCACAGAAATGATTAATTATCGGGTTGATAATAAATTTGTCAATTCTTTGTGGAAATCTGTCAAGAGTTTTGGGGCTTCATTAATATTTCCTCTAAAAATAAAATACGCTGTTGTATATTGACTGTTCATTTGTAGTATATTTTTGGCTTCGTTATCAAAAAGCTCGACATTTGCAGCTGCAACGTTGCATCTATAGATGTTACAAAAAAATAAATATTTTGTTTGCACTACCGTTATGATCCACCCTCCTTCCAAACTAAATTGTGAGTCAACAAATGTTTCCCTTGAAATTCCTGTCGCACAAAATGGCGACCCCACAAGAGTGATCGGAGCCATGACTAAAAATAAATTAACCTCCACACTGTGGTTTCTAAAAAGATTAATCTTTTTACCTGAATGTGTTTCCTGTAGAAAGTATACATCTTTCTTTTGATATTGACAATACAAAAACAATGCCTTTCTTTCATTTATGTTATGTGTCCCTCACAAATTAAGTGAAAAAAGAGAGAAGACCATATGAAAACAAAAAAAAAGATAGTTAGTAAAATTGTAGTGAAAAGGTAGAAAACTTGCTTCAAAAAGTGCAAAACCACAGTATACTATTTGAGGTATTTTTCGGTTAAAAAATGCAAACATTGCATCAATAACCAGATGCAATAAGTTGTTAAGGTACAATCTTGTTGTTCACATAGGCATTCGGTGTCATGTTCAAACACTGATGACATCTATTAAACAAGACGAAGCAAGGAATTAAACAGAGACAGAATTAAATTTGGCTCAATGAGGAGAAACGCGTACACCTGTACCCTTGTACAGTGTCACCACGCTCTGACGAAAGATTGTAGGCCTCCTCTTTTATTTGGACTTTCCCTGATTACTTGGCAACAGCTGTTTCTAAAGGGATGGGGGTTGTAAACAGCCATCGCCTTTGATTACAAAACAGTTCAAAGAAAAGGTCAAAAAGAGTTCAAAGAAGAGGTCGTAAAACAGTTCAAAGAAGAGGTGCCTGGACCTTAGGCAGGTCGTGCTTTCTCTCCGCTTTGTAGTTCTTGGGTCAAGACAAAATCTTTCTGTGGATTACAATACATCAAAGAAACAGAACACCTTCATTTTGCTTCCCATCCTACACAGTGGAGTTTTACAAGCCTTCTTCTTGGTAGGATCAAAGACAGCTTTTGTCTTCTCGCCGGGAACTCATGGCAACACAAAGTTTTGTGATAACTTAGATACAATTATTATGACATTCGGAACCTGCCGTTGAAAGTCCAAAAGAATAAGCAACAAGTGGTACTAAAATATGAACCATTTGTGATGCTCACAAGGGATGTGAAACATGAAGTACTAAAACAGATTTACTTTTTTGCCTCGGGGCAGACCTAGGACACGTTGGAGGACTATGTCCCACGGCTGGCCTGGGAACGCCTCAGTGTGCCCCTGGTGGAATGAGAGGAGGTGGCCGAGGACAGAGAGTCTGTGCATCTCTGCTTAGACTGCTCGGATAAGCGGTGGAAAAAAAGATGGATGGATTTGAAAAATAATGAATATAAAATATGAACACATGAAATAATAAAATATGAATTATCTTGCTACACATTCAAAAGGAATTAACAAGATTGGAGCCTTTTTTAGATACTTAGAGAACTTCCTCAAATCCTCTTTTTTATGGGTACAATCTTCTGAAGTTTACGGAGTGCAACAGATTCCACAGTGCTTGTATTATGTATAGCGTAGTATATGGATTACATTCTAGACTCTGCCAGCTCATTCCAGTGGCCACTACTTCTCATAGATATAACACTAGAAGTAAACTTTTATTAAGAGGGAAAATCGTCATCTAAAGTGTACAAGCTTCAGTATAGCCTGTAGAGGCCTGGTGATCTGGAATGGGATTGATAGCTCGATAAAAGGATCATATTCTTTAAACATTTTTTAAAAGCTTCTTAAGCAAAATTCATTGCAATGTTATGCTTTGTACATTTAGCACACCCCTTATGGTTGACGAATTCACATTAGTCGCGTAATTTTGGTCTTTACCTCTGTATGTCTGATGAGATTATCGCAGATCTTCAAGATGCAACATTTTAGTCAAATTTGAATAATAGGATATTGAGACTGATTTGGTGGATTTAAAGATTCCTTTTTTATTCATAAATGAAATTGTAAATGAGTATTAGGGGGGTAGATTTGAAATGTATTGTATTGGACTGCATTTTGTATATTATATGATGATGTATATTTTAACTGTGGGTGACTGTTCATAAGCTGTGTGCTTCTAGGGATGACCTCTTTGCAGAACGGACTCTAATATTAACAGAAGAAACCATAATGTAATACAAAATTATGTCTGTCTGTAAATAAATAAATAAATATTAACTTATTTCCATCGATAAAGGCTGCTTTTTCATCTGTTTTTTGGCTTCTTCCACAAGAAGCACATCTTGGCTCCTGTTTCTCTGTCGCGCTGCATCAGGTCTTCCCTGATTTTAATTTTCTTTTGCTTGTGGATTACAGAGTTCTTGGCATCTGCCCACATCCAGTCTCGTACAGAGCGTGACCGGAAATGCTGCCATTTCCCTTGCGTTGCTTTGGACCCAGTCAGTGTGCTATGTCCACTGAACTTTGTAGGAGGTCGGCCAGGTGTAGGGAGATGCTTGAGACCAGGTCAGCTGCTCTTTTCATCATGTTGTTCTGGAATGCCAGATATTTTGAGAGTACTTCTGATTCTGATTCTGACGAAATTGAGCTGTTTGTTTTCCTTTGATTAAGTAGTTATTTCCTTTTCTGCCGTTTCCAACCTTGATTTCATGTTTTTCCCCACGCTGTTCATCTCCTCTATTGAGATTGTCTCGTTGTGTTTTGGTATTGTCATTTAATCCATTCTCCATTCCAACGAGCTTTTGGAGAATTAATTGTGTTTCCCCTATCTTGTTTAAAGCTGCTTATGGGGTCTGGTTGGAGATGTCATCATCGTTCTCTCGGAGAATAACTATTTTCATTGGGTTACTGGCCGGTGACATCAATCTTCTCGCAGGCTCCGAATGAGTTTTAGTATAGTTGAGATCTCAATTACCACTTACCTGGTCGATGTTCACCGGACTCTCCTTTGTTTTTTTTGAGTTGCCTTCACCTTCTTCATTGGCCGTTAGGGCCACTCGCACCTGGTTAGCTAGTAACACTCAATGCTAGCATCAGTTGATACTAACTGCAAAATCCTACCTTCTTAATGCTGACAGTAGTCCTATTCTTAACAGTTCTTTGATGATTATGTCAAAGATGCTTTTTTCACCTTATTTCTTATTATTTAAGTCGGTATACTTGATTCTGCAGAGGAATTACTGCTCCAGTATAAAAGAGTGCAATTATTCTGATGCCATCTTGGCCAGAACTCCTCAAACATGAGGCTGATGTTTGTGAGATTCAAATGTCATTGAATCATTATGCCACTAGTGCAAAATAACAGCGAAAAAAACCACAACAATGTATCAAAAATAAACATAAATGTTGTGTCAAGATAGAATCATTAGAACAAAGTGCATGATTTGTGAATTCTCTAATCTTTTCATAAAAACAGGGCCGGTTTTTGACATGGGCAATAAGGGCAACCACCAAGGGCACGATCTATGTGAGGGCGTGTGCACACAAAAAGAAGATCACAGCCATAGCCAGTTTGCTATACTACTGCCACTCATTTCCTTTAGTGGCCCTATTTATATTGAGAAGGTGGCACATTTGCCCCAAAGTAAGGGTGGAAATTTGCGGGCCTGTCATTCTAATTTCCTCCTTTTCCAAAAGCCGCTTCTGGTGCAGGTCATTAACACTTCCACCCATCTCACCCACGAGCCGGCACATTTCCGCCTCGGTTTTATATAGAACTCGAGGCGGAAAAAGGGGGACGCTACGAGGCGGAAAATCTGAGAACCAAAACAGACCCTCGATTTTCCGCCACATGTTGAAAAAAACTATGACTGAGCTGCTAGAAGGACAGGCAAATTGGCGGTTTGGTGCTCCGTATAAAACAGCTACTGACATGTTGGCAAGGGGTGGGGGGCGAAGACCCATCTACCAACAAGTAATTAATTGGGTTATGTAAAAATGGCAACAACAAAAAAAAGTCCAAGCAGTCATTTACGGGACTCATGTGACTCCGGTTGATTGACGGGTGAAAAAGTGAAGCTTATTAAAACGTACTTGACATCCTCGATGTCACAGGAGTGTCTCTCTGGACTTGCCATAATGAGCATTAATCATACAGGTGCACAACAGATTTCGTAAGATGATGTAGTTAATAATTTAGCATCAAAAAAGGCTAGAAAAGTCAAGTTTTAGATTACACTTCCCACCTGTTGTTCATGTTAATGCCAGTCGTAAACAGGGTGAAAAATCTGCTACAGTTTGAGCGACCATGAGAGGGACAAACGGTAGAAAATGGATGGAATGTATATTCATATGCTATTGAAGATCAGAAATATAAATAAACAAATCAGCAACTTGGATTTTTTTCCAAAATAAGACTTGTAATATATTCAGCTAGACATCATCTATGTGTTTGTTTTAGGACAATATTATGTATATTCATAAAGCTATTGAAAATTAAAAACTAGAAATAATTCCAAAAAATCAGCTACATTTTTTTTTTTACAAAATAAAAATTGTAGTAGAACCAACTAGACACTTGTTTTATGTGTTTTTGAGACTATATTTTGTATAATCATTAAGTTATTGAATATCATTATTATTTATCATTATTTATATGTTCAAAAGATATACAAAACATGATCCGTCCAAAATGATAAATGTGGTATTATTAATATGAGACCATATATGTGATTTATTTTTGGGACTGCGAAGTTATGATTTATTTAACATTTATGGGGTCGGTAGTTGCACACACGCACACACACACACGCGCACGCGTATATTTCAGCGACAAATCAGCTGGTAGCTCATTATCTACCTCTACAGTGGTTAGAAAGAGGCATTGTTTGTGTTTTAAAGATTTTTTGCTACTGAGTTATTGATCCAATAACTTTGAATGTGCCAAGATCTTTCTAACTTTAATGGCAACAAGGTGAATTTGTTTTCATTAAAGTGCACATAAATCATGTACATACTCTGTAGTTATTTGTTTTACTGAAGCTTGAGATAGTAAGGCAACAAATGCACCATGAAAAAGTTATGAAAATAAAAAAATTGACAGAGTAAAAAAAGAATAGCCACAATAAAGCTGTTAAAGAAAACTAACAAACCAGCTTGAGATGATTAAGAACATTCGACACAAAACTGACAAAGATTCTCCTCCAGCTCCAACAAACTGTCGGTTTTGAAAGATATTATAAGAGCAAAGCAGAATGGAAACTCCTTCCTGTCATTGACGTCTCAGCAGTTTGGAAAAGAAACCAGAACCTTTGTGGGTCTTGTCCTGATCTTCTCTGTCGGTCGCTAAACCCAGCTCCCCCTCCAATTGTTCCAGCTCGGCCTGGTCCAGCAGCTCAAAGTCCTCCACTTCGCTGTCAGACTCCTCGGCCAGTTCCAGTGCCCTGGTGGATTCTGGTAGTCTGGACTGCTGTGGACAGTTCTGGTCTGAGCTCCCCGGGAAGCAAACCGCCTCTATTCTTTCCTGGATGGCGGCCGTGATGGCGGTGGCAATGACATCGCCCGCCATATGATGGACCAGGTCCAGAGCTGTATGGGTGGGCGTGTCCTCCGCAGGGCAAGCTCTATGCTTGGTTCTGATTGGCTGAGGAAGGCTGAAGTCGTCATCTTCGTCGCCATTGGTCGTCGCCCCGTTGTCAAGAGAGGGAAAGTCTGGGAGACCGCCAGTGAACACGTCTTCTCGGTTGAGGTCTGTGTGGTTAGTGCATCACAACAACATCATGACAAATAGGCTCCTCCCACTGCTATTTGATGATCGTACCTTCAGAGTTCTCTGTCTGCGGCGTATGTTCCTCCGACAGGTTGAAGGTGCTGTTGTCCGTCCACGTCACCTCAGAAATAGACGTGTTCGACACAGACATCTCCTTACAGGCCGTAGAGTCCAACTATGGAAAGCCGTATAAAAAATAGAAACACCCGTCTATTAATAAACTTGTCTCGACATTAAAAACAAATTGTGGAAATGTTTTGAGTCTTTTCACTCCCGTCAGGAAATACTAGTCCAACAAGAGTTAAGAAGTACAATCAAACTTAACTATAGAGACAACTCAATGGAACTTATACTGACCACTCAAGGTAGACAACAAAAGTAGCCATTATACACAGTTAGGCAGCCATTTTGAACTTGCGGCCATCTTGATTTTTCAGCTGGTAAAAACATGTGTGGTTGGATAATAGGAATAGCAATGTTGTTGTGGAGAGTTAGGACTTTAAGATGTTGTTTACGTTCCCATTAAAGAGCAAAGTCAGAACACCAAAAACAAATAACTTTGTTTTATTCTCTTCTGTCAGATCTGTACATATTCCGTTTTTTGTTTTTCGCATCAGTCTGAAAGGTCGATATCTGTCTGGTATCTGAAATAATCGAAGAAGTAAGGATGTGTTGGTTAAGTTTAGCATCTACTTAAATGAGTTAGCATATCAGCTGGCACATAAGCAACGAACGATTTGCAGTCTTGTTGCTGTCATGATAGAATATACATTCAATGACAGCGATTGCAAACTATCCAGATCGCTATTATTAGCTAATGCGCGTACACGTGTTACGTACGTACGTCCAAGAAGACAGCGGGATATAACGCTTAAACCAGGGGTGTCGAACACGGTTACACTGAGGACCACATCGCAGTTATGGCAGCCCGAAGAGGGCCGCTTGTAACTGTATATAATTTATGAATATAAATGTATAAGCATTCACATCATGATATTATAAAATTAATTGCTATGCATTTGATTATTATATTTGTATCACATACACTGTAAAAAAAACAACAACAAACTGGCAGCTGAGTCGCCACAACTTCATTGTAAAATTGATGATGGTTTTTAAAGCATATTGCTGTAAATGGAAAAACGGTACTATATATTCTTTTTTTTTTACTGTAAAATCTATTGTCATTTCTACAGTGTACAATTTGATGAATAACTTGCCTTTAATATAACTCAAGCAGATATTTACTTTGTTTTAATTTGAAAAAGTTTGAAATTAATGATAGGATTATATTTGTTGAATTATTAGACAATAAAGTTTAAAATATACTCAGTAGCATGCAATACATGTATTTATGTCTGTCACAATGAAAAGATTACATTTAATAAATGATAAAATGCTTTATTGGCTCATTATTTCAGGGCTTTCAATGATGTGATGGGCCAAATCTGGCCCTCGGGCCTTGAGTTTCACACCTGTGGCTTAAACTAAGTTAGCGCCCTGTAGGCATCTGTGTAACTGTTGCAAACAGCCCCTTTAATATGTAGGGTCAAATGGTACAGGCTTAAATAAATAAATACATATTTAAATAATTAAACTCGAAGACCTCGATGAAGAACACAAACCAAGGACCCAGATTTCCCTCGCCCGGACGCGGGTCACCGGGGCCCCCCTCTGGAGCCAGGCCCGGAGGTGGGGCACGATGGCGAGCGCCTGGTGGCCGGGCCTGTCCCCATGGGGCCCGGCCGGGCACAGCCCGAAGAGGCAACGTGGGTCCCCCCTCCAATGGGCTCACCACCCATAGCAGGGGCCATAGAGGTCGGGTGCAGTGTGAGCTGGGCGGCAGCCGAGGGCAGGGCACTTGGCGGTCCGATCCTCGGCTACATAAGCTGGCTCTTGGGACGTGGAACGTCACTTCGCTGGGGGGGAAGGAGCCTGAGCTAGTGCGTGAGGTGGAGAAGTTCCGGCTAGATATAGTCGGACTCACTTCGACGCACAGCAAGGGCTCTGGAACCACTTCTCTTGAGAGGGGCTGGACTCTCTTCCACTCTGGCGTTGCCGGCAGTGAGAGGCGACGGGCTGGGGTGGCAATTCTTGTTGCCCCTCGGCTCAAAGCCTGCACGTTGGAGTTCAACCCGGTGGACGAGAGGGTAGCTTCCCTCCGCCTTCGGGTGGGGGGACGGGTCCTGACTGTTGTTTGCGTTTACGCGCCAAACAGCAGCTCAGAGTACCCACCCTTTTTGGATTCACTCGAGGGAGTACTGGAGAGTGCTCCCCCGGGTGATTCCCTCGTTCTACTGGGGGACTTCAACGCTCATGTTGGCAGCGACAGTGAAACCTGGAGAGGTGTGATTGGGAAGAATGGCCGCCCAGATCTGAACCCGAGTGGTGTTCTGTTATTGGACTTTTGTGCTCGTCACAGATTGTCGATAACAAACACCATGTTCAAACATAAGGGTGTCCATATGTGCACTTGGCACCAGGACACCCTAGGCCGCAGTTCCATGATCGACTTTGTAGTTGTGTCATCGGATTTGCGGCCTCATGTTTTGGACACTCGGGTGAAGAGAGGGGCGGAGCTTTCTACCGATCACCACCTGGTGGTGAGTTGGCTGCGATGGTGGGGGAGGATGCCGGACAGACCTGGCAGGCCCAAACGCATTGTGAGGGTTTGCTGGGAACGTAGGGCAGAGTCTCCTGTCAGAGAGAGTTTCAATTCCCACCTCCGGAAGAACTTTGAACATGTCACGAGGGAGGTGCTGGACATTGAGTCCGAGTGGACAATGTTCCGTACCTCTATTGTCGAGGCGGCCGATTGGAGCTGTGGCCGCAAGGTGGTTGGTGCCTGTCGTGGCGGTAATCCTAGAACCCGTTGGTGGACGCCGGCGGTGAGGGATGCCGTCAGGCTGAAGAAGGAGTCCTATCGGGTTCTTTTGGCTCATGGGACTCCTGAGGCAGCAGACAGGTACCGACAGGCCAAGCGGTGTGCGGCTTCAGCGGTCGCGGAGGCAAAAACTCGGACATGGGAGGAGTTCGGGGAGGCCATGGAAAAAGACTTCCGGACGGCTTCGAAGCAATTCTGGACCACCATCCGCCGCCTCAGGAAGGGGAAGCAGTGCAGTGTCAACACCGTGTATGGTGGGGTTGGTGCTCTGCTGACCTCGAATGCGGATGTTGTGGATCGGTGGAGGGAATACTTCGAAGACCTCCTCAATCCTACCAGCACGTCTTCCTATAAGGAAGCAGGGACTGGGGAATCTGTGGTGGGCTCTCCTATTTCTGGGGCTGAGGTTGCCGAGGTAGTTAAAAAGCTCCTCGGTGGCAAGGCCCCGGGGGTGGATGAGATCCGCCCGGAGTTCCTTAAGGCTCTGGATGTTGTGGGGCTGTCTTGGTTGACAAGACTCTGCAACATCGCGTGGACATCGGGGGCGGTACCTCTGGATTGGCAGACCGGGGTGGTGGTTCCTCTCTTTAAGAAGGGGAACCGGAGGGTGTGTTCCAACTATCGTGGGATCACACTCCTCAGCCTTCCCGGTAAGGTCTATTCAGGTGTACTGGAGAGGAGGCTACGCCGGATAGTCAAACCTCGGATTCAGGAGGAACAGTGTGGTTTTTGTCCTGGTCGTGGAACTGTGGACCAGCTCTATACTCTCGGCAGGGTCCTTGAGGGTGCATGGGAGTTTGCCCAACCAGTCTACATGTGCTTTGTGGACTTGGAGAAGGCATTCGACCGTGTACCCCGGGAAGTCCTGTGGGGAGTGCTCAGAGAGTATGGGGTAACGGACTGTCTTATTGTGGCAGTTCGCTCCCTGTATAATCAGTGTCAGAGCTTGGTCCGCATTGCCGGCAGTAAGTCGGACACGTTTCCAGTGAGGGTTGGACTCCGCCAAGGCTGCCCTTTGTCACCGATTCTGTTCATAACCTTTATGGACAGAATTTCTAGGCGCAGTCAGGGCGTTGAGGGGATCTGGTTTGGTGGCTGCAGGATTAGGTCACTGCTATTTGCAGATGATGTGGTCCTGATGGCTTCCTCCGGCCAAGATCTTCAGCTCTCACTGGATCGGTTCGCAGCCGAGTGTGAAGCGACTGGGATGGGAATCAGCACCTCCAAGTCCGAGTCCATGGTTCTCTCCCGGAAAAGGGTGGAGTGCCATCTCCGGGTTGGGGAGGAGATCTTGCCCCAAGTGGAGGAGTTCAAGTACCTCGGAGTGTTGTTCACGAGTGGGGGAAGAGTGGATCGTGAGATCGACAGGCGGATCGGTGCGGCGTCTTCAGTAATGCGGACGCTGTATCGATCCGTTGTGGTGAAGAAGGAGCTGAGCCGGAAGGCAAAGCTCTCGATTTACCGGTCGATCTACGTTCCCATCCTCACCTATGGTCATGAGCTTTGGGTCATGACCGAAAGGACAAGATCACGGGTACAAGCGGCCGAAATGAGTTTCCTCCGCCGAGTGGCGGGGCTCTCCCTTAGAGATAGGGTGAGAAGCTCTGTCATTCGGGGGGAGCTCAAAGTAAAGCCGCTGCTCCTCCACATCGAGAGGAGCCAGATGAGGTGGTTCGGGCATCTGGTCAGGATGCCACCCGAACGCCTCCCTAGGAAGGTGTTTCGGGCACGTCCGACCGGTAGGAGACCACGGGGAAGACCCAGGACACGCTGGGAAGACTATGTCTCCCGGCTGGCCTGGGAACGCCTCGGGATCCCCCGGGAGGAGCTGGACGAAGTGGCTGGGGAGAGGGAAGTCTGGGCTTCCCTGCTTAAGCTGCTGCCCCAGCGACCCGACCTCGGATAAGCGGAAGAAGATGGATGGATAATTAAACATACATTACATTTTTTAATCATGTAATTAATTGTAATACTTAAATAATTATTTAATCATTTATTTATTGATTGCACTGTCTCCTTATTTAATTATTTCCTTATTTATTTAATATAATCTATTAAATCAATTCATGATCTATTTTATAATTTCATGTAATATAGAGATGACAAGCGGTAGAAAATGGATGGATGGGTGGATAGATGTGAATAGGAACAATTCCTAATGTACACCAATATTACTTGTTGGTGGGGATAAATGTGAAATATTAACTATAATTAGATTTTTGAATTTTTAATTTTCCCTCACTTCTGTGGAGCACCAATAAAATACACAAATAATAAATAAGAACAGAATGTACCGGTATACAAAAAGTATAAATGAATTAAAACTAGAAGAAACACTAACACGTGGTAAAAATGTGCATACAAAATTAAACTACTCAACCTGGTGTCATATATTTCAAGTACTTTACAAACAAGGGAATCCAAATGCTGTAAGGTTTCTTTTGACCCGTTTTTGAATGAGTTCTCATCATTCACTTTAAAGAGCCATTCGAAATATTTGATTTGTTCGCAAACGTCACATCTCTAGAGTCTGGCTGTGAGTTGTGGCCAACAGCAGCTCTCGTGTTTTAAGGGCTGTGTAACAATTAAAAATATGTAATAATGATTAATCGCAGTTTGTTTATAGTTAACTCAAAATTAATCCCAATTAATTGCAGATAAATATAATGTTTTGTCTTTAGCAAGTGTACCCTAGACCAGTGGTCCTTAACCTGGGTTCGATCAAACCATAGGGGTTCGGTGAGTCGGCCTCAGGGGTTCGGCGGAGTCTCCGCCGCGGAGGTCAAGACACACCTGACTCATCGTGTAAATAAAAACTTCTCCCTATCGGCGTACTATGGATACCCCCAAACAATGTTCCCTCTAATTTTCCATAAGCGTGAGCAAACATAAAAACTCCTTGAGCATTCAGTGGAGCACATGTGAGCGACGCCAGACGTGCACATGCACTGTGGCCACACAAGCAGCACACCTGTCCCAAACCTGACTAAATAACAAGTTAAATGTTTTATTATTATAATCAAATGACAGCAGTCATTTCCATGAGATTATTTTCTAATATAAGTGTTTTGGCCCACTTACAATGACAATAACAAAAAATATTGTTTTTCATGAGCTGTGTACTAGTATTGTATGTCTGGTGGGGTTTCTGCTTTGGAAATAATTTGTACCCCTTTCAGATATCGCATTTAGTTCCCACTAAAACATTCACATGTTGCACAATGAGATGTAAACATGGCATCATGTGTACATTCCTGTAACTTTCTGTTTGTAAAATATATTTTTATTAGTATTTATTTGATATAATAACATCATTTCGTGATTAATATTTATAAATTAAGATTAAATTAAGAAAAAAACATTTTATTTTTCACTAAAGAAGGGTTTGGTGAATGCGCAGATGAAACTGGTGGGGTTCGGTACCTCCAACAAATCAAATCAAATCAAATCAACTTTATTTATAAAGCACATTTAAAATTTACCACAGGGGTAGCCAAAGTGCTGTACAATGAACAGGTTAAAAGATAAAACGAGTACCGAGCAAACACAACACAACACAAACAGAACACGATAAAAAAATAAATAATTAAAATAGAATAAATAAAAACATAAAAACAGGTTCACAGCAGGTGTATTATGGGGCGCCATTGCAGGATGGATATCACTCAGTGTTAAAAGCCATGGAATAAAAGTATGTTTTTAAGAGAGATTTAAAAACAGGAAGAGAGGAGGCTTGTCTAACACTCAGGGGTAGGTCGTTCCAGAGCTTGGGAGCAGCAACGGCGAAAGCTCTGTCACCTCTAAGCTTCAGCCTTGTGTCAGGGACCGTCAACAGCAGCTGATCGGCTGATCTTAAGGATCGGGTGGGGCAGTAAGGCTGAAGGAGGTCGGAGAGATAGGTTGGCGCGAGGTTGTTTAGACATTTAAAAACAAATAAAAGGAGTTTAAAATGTATTCGGTAACGCACAGGGAGCCAGTGAAGGGACGCTAAAATAGGTTAAGAACCACTGCCCGAGACAGATAATGTTCATGTCATTAGCACCCTTGTGTGCAGATGATCTTTTCTGCTTTAATTACGATCCAAATCCAAAATGAAAGTCAAGTTAGGACTGAAAGTGTTTTTTTTTCAATTGAGATGACAAGCCCACCTTGGGAAACATGGTCGAAAGGTCCGCTTCGATGGATTCTCTCTCGGCGATAGCCTGCATCAGTTTTCTCTCTGACCACAACAGAAGCGCATGAGTCTACAGCCCAGATGATGCAAAGTACATTATTTGAATGTTTTAATGCTGAATCAGCACCGTGATTTTCTTTGATTTTCCACAGGTAGGCCCCAATGCCAAAGTCCAGTTTCTGCAGAACCGGCTTCAGCCACAAGGAAGCCTCATGAGATGAGAGCAGAGGCCACAGGAAGACTGACAGCACTACGGCGGACAGGACAGACACGTCTTTAAAAAAGTGACAACGTGATTATGAGGAGTTTTGACGAGACAAACGCTCACCAAGAAGATAGGAGACCACCATCCCAGGAATGTAGCGTCCTACGACAGCAAAGAAGGTGCAAAAGCTGCAAACCAGCAAACAGAACTGCAGGACAAAGAAGGCGTGTGCTTAAAAGAACCAAAATCTACCAACACGGTCCTGACTGGGACCGCTTCTGCCTCACCTTGCCAGGGTTCTGCTGCTTGAACGCTGACATCTCCTGCAGGAAGAGGCGGAGGGAGCTGCCCGGGTGAAGTTTAGGGCTGTAGCCGCTGTCCTGACCCGTGTCCATCATCTCCCAGCTGCGGGAGGGAAGTCAAAAGTTACCGTCCGCCATCTTAGAAATGACACATTGACGTGTTTGTGTTCCGTGGAATTGAATAGTCAAAACAGACGAGACAGTGTTGATGAGGCAGTGCTGGCGTGCCAGACCCCCCCCTTCCCCCGTTTGACCATTAATAACCCCCACATTTTTGCACATGTGCATCTTCACCCCCTCCCTTTCCAAAGGAGGCTGTTTCCTGGGAAACGTGAGAGCGACCCCGCCTAGTTCCATGAACGACTACCAAAAGAACTTTCTGAGTCACCTGTTGACATTGGACATGGCTCACGAGTCAGCAAGATTCTCGGTACACCATCCATCCATCCATCCATCCATTTACTACCGCTTGTCCCTTTTGGGATCGTGGGGGGTGCGGCAGCCTATTCTAGGTACAGTAGTACACTATATTAAATATACAGACGACATAGGTAAGTTGGTTAAAACTATGTTACGGGTTTGGTGCAAATCTGGATAAAGGTGCAAACGGGACTTTTAATCTTTCATGAAGTAGCCCCAAAATGAACGTTACAGACAACTTCTTTTAGCGCAACAAGCTAGCATAGCATACCCATGCCCACAAATCGTGTTTGTTTACCTAGTATTCCTTCAATACAACAGTAAGATGTCATCGTTCTAAAAATAGACAATGTGAGCAATGGAAAGGGGGAATGTTTAAGATAAGTCAGGATAACAAGTCTGGTGGTCTGAACCAGGAGGACACAGCAAAGCTCCAATGTTGGACTTTGACGACCAAGTGAAAGACCCCAGAGCTCACAAACAAATAATTTTCACCTGTACAGGAAGCACAAAGATTAGCTAACAAATCCTCCCAGACCCGATGAGGGTTTTGAACGCCATCAAGTACCTGAGTCCACGTTCCTCGGGAGACATGTCCGCAGCTTCGGCAGCCAAAGAACGAACCAGTAAAGCAAAAGAAGTGTCGGTCTGAGAGTGACAATGCGCAGGTTCGAGCCCAGCTAGTGTTGAAGTGAAGGCGACTTGTGTTTATGCTCAGTGAAGCCCGGCCCGCTTATTTCAAGCCCCCGGCGCTAAAAATAACACGGTCACACTACTTTGTGACAGGCAGCCGCCAGCAGGACAGTGTCATGACGTGGTAAAAGAGGTAGGGGTGGGGGGCAAAGTAGAACCCCCCCCCCCCCCCCCCCCCCCCCGCCCCCCCACCCGCCGAGCCCCTTCAGACTAACATGTGGTTCTTTATCACCGCAAATAGGAAACAACTTCAATATTCATAACGCTTCAGTCACGCCCACACTGTTGATTGACAGCTCTGACTCATCTGTTGAGATGGTAAATAACTGACATGTGACGTGTGTTTGATTTCTATCAGCTGACCTGCGTCCAATCAGAGGGCTCGCGACGGAGCACACCCCCTCCCAGGCCTGCCACCGATTGGTTCAACTGTCGCTGGTTGATGCTGCATGTTCAGGAAACAGCTGAGTCTCACACGCACACACACACACGCACACACGCACACACACACACACACACGCACACACGCACGCACGCACGCACGCAAGCACGCAAGCTGACCGTTCAGATTTCACAACTGTTGAGACACTTGAAGTTTGTTGTGGGAACACGTCGTCGTCTTTGCGCCAACACCCACATGATGTTTATACACTTGTACTACACGCACACACACACATTGGCAGGCTTTGATTGACAGCTTTGTCTCCCCACTGCATGTAACGCAGGTTCATAAACACAAGGTGACGATGACAGCAATAAAGAGCAGAATTACGAAAGTAGAGATATAAAGCACGTGGAATGATGTAGTGCAGTAGGACAATGACACAAATAACATTTGAGTCTTTGTCCCACAATCCTTTGCCTGAGCGGCAGCAACAGGTGATAATAATAGCAACACAACAGCAGACAAATGTCGCATACACCAGGGGTGATAAACTCAATCGCAGAGGGGGCAAAAAATTCCGACCTCGGGCCGAACAAGATTAATTGACACTGTCCACCCCACCCTCCCCACCCAATCACGCGATTAAAAAAAACATTCATGTGTGCTGGATTTAAATATACACGTGTCATGTGTCAGTCATCATGTAGTTGCTTTTTCTGGCTTGGAAAAAATGTGCATGATTGCCGGTGAATGTGTTTTCATTTGGACAGACCTTTCTTTTTTTTAATTCCACTTGTGTCGATTGACTTTTTTTTTTTTCAAACACTGCTGTGGAGGAATTGTGCATTTCTGATAATAACCACATTTGTTCGTTCTTTCTTGAAGAGTTCTATTTTCTGACAGTCTAAGAGTCCCTAAAGGCATCATGATTGGTGAACGCGGGGGAAATGTGGATGTTGTTTTGGCTCGATTTAATCAAATTATTGTTGATCGACCATCATCCTTTTTACAATATTATATCCGCACACAAAGACAGCAGAGTTTTGTAACCTAGGTCGAGATGTCGGTAGACAAGGCCAATTTCTGTGAATTTAGAACCAGTACACCATACAACCCTAATATAGACAGCTGTGTGCCTTTCCAAATCTTGTCCAATCAACTGAATTTACTACGCGTGGACTCCAATTCAGCTGTAGGAACATATCAAGGATGATCATTTGAAACAAGATGAAGTGAAGTGAAGTGAATTATATTTATATAGTGCTTTTCTCTAGTGACTCAAAGCGCTTTACATAGTGAAAGATGAAAGATGCCCCTGAACTCACTTTTGAGCTTCATGGCAAAGTCTGTGAATACTTATGTACATGTGGTTTCTTAGTTTTTTATAAATTTGCAAATCATTAAAAACATTTTCACATTGTCATTATGGGGTATTGTGTGTAGAATTTTGAGGACCAAAATGAATATATTAAATGTTTGAATAGGGCTGTAACATAACAAAATGTGGGAAAAGTAAAACACTGTGAATACTTTCCAGATGCACTGTATTTATAAAACAATCGTGCCTTCTTCCAAACTTGTTCCAAATGAGCCGTTTGGAATCTGAGACTTTAGTGACATATTTTGCCTTAGTTACATCAGCAGATATCTCCATATATGGTAGAGATTTACCTGAAGAGCTTTGCGTGAGTCCGCTATTTTTATTCAGTTGTAGTCAAAAAGTTGTAATCACTAAGTTCCTTATTTCTCTCTATCCTCTTGTTGTGGGTCAGACTGGCTCATACATACACATGCATGCTAAAATCCACTGTTGCCATTTCTCATAAAAAAGTAGCATATACTGTAGTTCTGACTAGGGTTTTACGGTATACCAGTATTAGTATAGTACCGCAATACTAAAGAATCATATTCGGTACTATACCTCCTCTAAAAAGTACCGGCCCCCCGCCCCCTTGTCGTCATCACGTCGTGACATTGCTGGTTTACGAGCAGAGGAGCATGTTCGACAATGTGTGTAGACAGAAAAGGGAGAACAGACGCATTTTGGCTTAAAAACTAACGATAAAGGTGAAGTTATAACACTGAAACGCTCTCAGGAAGAGGTGCTTTAAGACAACGCTAGCTAGCTAGCAGCTAAAGTCCATCCAAAGTCTGCAGTGTTGTAACTACTTCTAAATCACTAATCCTTGTCTCCATGGCGACAAATAAAGTACGTTTCTTACAAGTATCATCCCTGCAGGACGAGGAATAGCTAAACATGCTTCACTACACACCGTAGTTTACCGGCGTTCCTGAATGTAAACAAATGCCATGGGTGGATCTACACCTGACATCCACTGTAATGATATCAAATACAAGAGTGTATCTAGTCGATACTACTATGATTACATTGATATTATTTAGCATCACAAAATCTTCTTTAGTTTTTTAAAATGTATATTATGTTTATAAACTCAGGAAATACGTCCCTGGACACATGAGGACTTTGAATATGACCAGTGTATGATCCTGTAATGACTTGGTATCGGATTGATACCCAAATTTGTGGTATCATCCAAAACTAATGTAAAGCATCCAAACAACAGAAGAATAAGTGATTATAACATTTTAACAGAAGTCTACATAGAACATGTTATAAGAGAAAGTAAGCAGATATCAACAGTAAATGAACAAGTAGATTAATCATTCATTTTCTACCACTTATCCTTAAAAATGTTGACAAAATAATAGAATGGAAAATGACACAATATGTTACTCCATATGTCAGCAGTTAAATTAGGAGCCTTTGTTTACTTACTTACTACTAGAAGACAAGTTGTCTAGTATGTTCACTATTTTATTTAAGGACAAACTTGCAATAAGAAACGTATGTTTAATGTACCGTAAGATTTATTGTTAAAATAAAGCCAATAATGCAATTTTTTGTGTTCCCCTTTATTTAGAAAAGTACCAAAATATTGGTATCGGGACAACACTAGTTCTGACTTATATCGGTCAGTAGACTCGATACAGAAGCGCTAAAAACTACAACATGGCTGACCATGAGGATATCCAGTCGCAGAGGGCTTAGCCTGGAGGAGATCTTTGACAGGTAAATAAGACCACCCACAAAACGGCGCATTCTGAAGAGACTGTCAGAATGGACTTTAAAACAAAATGTATGCAAAAATTGGACCAAAGCACCACCATTACATGTTTTGTAGACCACAAGGAAGTGGTTAAAATGTAGAAAAAATCCTAATCTGACACCCTTAGCATTAATGGCTCTTGCAATGCATCATATCAATATAACACAACATGTGTCTATGTGGGATTAAAGAGGTAGAGATGCTAATGTTAGAGTTCTTAGTTGCTGAAATTTGCCATGCGGGCCAGGTGCATCTTGATTTTCAAATGGTCTCGCAGGCCAGATGAAATACCTCGCTGGGCTGGATCTGGCCTGTGGGCAAGCATTTGTTGATCATGTGACTGCGCAATATGAACAAACTCTCACCTTTAGTGCCAAACTACATCCCATAATGGGGATGTAACAGTATTGTAGATAACGCAGTAATACGGTTTCAAAGTCTTCACAATAATACAGTGACATGTGATGGTATCAAACAAAAACTTGGTGAGTGTAGTTTTTCTTTTGGCGCTGAAAAAAGCTACATCTCCCAGAATCCTCTGTGCAGCGCGGGACCGCCGTAAGCAAGAAGTGAAGTGTCGTAGTCGATTGTTTTTTTTGTGGACATTTCCTGAAAATGTCATCAAAATCCGCACATAACTGTTTGAGTTATGATGCGAACAAACACACAAACAAACCCTGGCGAAAACATAACATATTTGGTGGAGGTAAGACAGTCTGCGTTCTGCAAGGCGCGCCACTTTCGTCTCGGGCGTTTCAAAGGCGACACAGAAGCGCACAGAGGGATATCACCAAAAAAAACTGTACACTGCGGGAAATACAAGTAAAATAAAAAGCTACTTGATACATCCTCCATCCATACATCCATTTTGTACTGCCTGTCTCTCTCTATGTTGCGGGGAAGTTGTGTGTGTGTGTGGGGGGGGGGGGGTAGCGTATATGTCCACACTGTGGAGGACACTGCTTCTCATAAAGTAAAATTTGAAAGACACTAAACTGAACATTATTGTTTTATATTTGTTACAATAGGTGTTTCCATTGTTACTTTAAATACATTAACTATAAGGTATTTTTTTAAATTTTTTGCTTAAACAGTAGGTGTTCCTGCACAATTAGTGGGGCTGTACAGCGGTACCAATGAATTGTAAACGGCACTATACTGCCTTTGAAAAATGCTGCGCTGCAGTGACGTTGCTGAGCCGAGGAGCATGTTGAGTGTGTCAGCGCGCACACACACTCACAGAGCGCACAAGCAGAAAAAGTGAGCAGAGGAAGACTGGCAAATAAAGGCAATTCTACTAGTTAATAAAGAGGGTGTGTGAAGCGCAATATAGAGGTATTTTGGCTTCAAAAATATCGATCAAGGTTTGAACACGGAACCACCACGCTGCAAGTAGTGCAGTAAAACATGCCTCGACAAAAGTGGTAAGACCACCTGCGTTTCAAACTTAGGTAAACATTTAAAAAACAATCATCTAGACCTGCACAATAGGTTTAAAGGTAATGTAGTTAATTAGCTCCCCTGCTGTGCACATATAGATACGTAGACGCTCAAACAGTTGTTTGGCTTGATGACAAATATTAGCGCAGTGCAAACCGCCCACGTACTGCAAATTAATGCAAGTGAAATGACTGAACTTTGTAACAAATTGCTACAATTTGTATTTCATATTTGACAATGTGTGTTTTACCTGCCACATGTTCTATCTGTGGAAATATACCACAATATTAGCGTATCGTTGCCTTAATACCGTTATATTATCGTACCGTGAGATTTTACTGTTACATCCATATTTAATAATAATTATACCATGCCAATACCAAGTTTTTTTTAAAAAACACTACTAATTGATTGTTAATGCTAAATTTATTCTGACACTTGGGTGTAGTATACATGTATAAATTGAACAAAGAACATTATCAGCAGAATTATATTTATTTATTGTTCAATTAGCATTTTTGCTATTGTGGCAAAAAAGTCACGTCAGACTAAAAGCCAGGTAGCGTTATTTTTCTAGCTTGTTTTCTATGAATTCATTGAAAATATATCATACACAACCAACATTTTGTAAGATTCTGTTTTCAACAGAAGTTTTCGCCAAAATGTTGCTGCGGTTTTCATACACAATCTCGGTTAATGTGCAGCTAAACATTGCACATAACAAATGAGTCAGTTTGCCCACGTCTTATTCTGTGTAATGGAGTGTCTTAAAATTTGTTGGTTACTCAGTCTCTGTACTTTTTTATTGAGTGTGACTGCAATGTAATCTACCATAAGGCCAAAGAAAGTTGCGAGTACCAGCACTTTGATAAAGAAAACGAGAAACACAGTCAAATTCACGGAAGAACATCTGCTTGTTTCTCCTCTTCCCGCTACATCCATCACCATCTTTGCCAACAAAAGTCTTTAATATGATGTTAAATGTTAATTAATGTGTATTTCACATTGTTTTCTGCATGTAAAACTACAATGATTCTCTATAGAATGTGTTTTCTGTTCATATATTTGAATGTCTAGAACAGGGGTGTCAAACTCATTTTAGCTCAGAGGCCGCATGGAGGAAAATCTATTCCCATGCGGGCCGGACGGGTAAAATCACGGCATAATAACTTAAAAATAAAGACAACTTCAAAATTGTTTTCTTTGTCTTACTTTGGCCAAAAATAGAAAAAGTGCATTATGAAAATGTACATCCATCCATCCATCCATTTTCTACCGCTTATTCCCTTTTGGGGTCGCGGGGGGCGCTGGAGCCTATCTCAGCTACAATCGGGCGGAAGGCGGGATACACCCTGGACAAGTCGCCACCTCATCGCAGTGAAAATGTACATATTACAAATAATCCTCTTGGCAAAACACTTCAAGTTAGTTGAAAATTCGGAGGAATGAAATGGTGCAGTTTCAAAAATACCATGAAGAGCACAATGAGCTTAGACTTTGTCTCAGTGTTTTTACAAAGCCATTAAACTTTAAGCACTTCCTGTTTAGCATTTTCATGCTGGTAGTTATTTAAAGATGTGTTTGAAAAAAGCTATTGAGTGTGTCCTCAAACAAATGCCACAACACATTAATTTGTCATCATTCAAATACAGTGGCGGGCCGTGCGTTTCCCACCTAGGCCTTCAGTGATGTCCGACTTCAATGATTACCTCTCAAAATACCATCTTTTATGTCCACACATGACCATTGCTGGAGAAATACTCTTCAGAAACACATTTACGCACTACTGGGCATTGAATCACCACCAACAGTGTACATAACAGGTTTTTTTCTGGCGCATTTAAAAATCAATAAACCCACACCAGCAATTAAAACATATCTTATGTGGTACTGTCAAAATTAAAATTGCAAAAAACATTTTAAACGTGAAAAAAATTAAAAAATAAAATACCCGAACTCACATTTCATCGACAGCTGAGCTAGCTTCTGGGGTTGGCTGACATGGTCTCACAAGATGTAGTTTCTCTTTAAATATCCTTCTTGAAAATGGCCTTGCAAATACATGTGTTGTCTTGTCTAATCATAAAAGATGCAGACGAGGCGTATTGCCTGAGTTCTTAAAGTTTACTCCACAGCGTGCTCATCCAAAACTTCCCGTTGCCGGCATGTCTACATTCAACAACCTAAACGGGGCTACTACGCATGCTCTACACTACTGTGGCATGCTGGATAATGGAGTTCTTATGTTACCAAGCTTATAACATCACAATATATATCTGCCTTAGGCCAGCTAGAAGGCCTTACTGACAACAACTCGTGATCTGATTAGCTATCGCAACTGTCTATCAACTGTATGTGCACGTTCACTTACAGTGAACGAACGCCAGTATTGCTGAATCTGAAGGCGTCTGGCAGATTTGGTACAGCATGGCAACATAAGCTAGCTGAATTCTGATTAGATAAAAACTCTATAAACTAAAAACAACATTGCTGGAAGGAGCATAATATGACAAGAAGAGAATATGAATACTTTTAGATATTTAGGGAAAGTAAATTAAAAATTACTTTGATCTTTAATTATGATCATGATTTCTGGTTATGTTAGGCCAGCAGAGAAGGCCTTGCTGGCCCTGACGGCACACCACTGTTCAAATATAGAATAAACAAAACAATTATCAAAATGACACCATAGCCGAAATCAAGGTAACCTAACTACAAACTTAACCTATGTAAACATGGTAGATTTAAGCATTAAATAAAATAGAACACACAACAAATGTAGAAACACACATTTTTACAATGGAGTTCAAGGTGCGCATCGCATTGTCAACCAATTGCGAGCGCTGCACAGAACTCTACCTACAAAGATGATGGTCATGTTGACTTAAGTCTTTGCATCGTACCTTTTCGTTATTTCATGAGTTGAGTGGATAAGATTGCATCAGTCTGTCGCCATCTGCTGCCAGCCACAACTGGAGCAGCTGATTGCTTGCACCTGCGCTGATTAGAGTAGCGGCAGACAATCCAGATGGCGCTTAAAGTCAGCAGACATGTTATCCTTGAACAGTATCATGTGTGGTTTACACTTGAATTGCTATTGCGACATCGAGTGGATGTTTATTTCAATAAAAAATTGCTGCTCATTTTTATACTTAGCAAACTAATCTTGAACTAAACCTCTTTGTTGGCCTGATACGGCCCATGGGCCGTACGTTTGACACCAGTGGTCTAGAATGTAATAATTGGATCTAAAAAATTCTTATAGGAAAATTGGCTTTGGTTTTTCTTCAATTTGGTTTATGGCTGACATTTTGGAACAGATTACTAACATAAACCGAGGTACCATTATTGATGAGTTTAAGACAACACGACGTCAGCTACTTTACATCCACTGTGAGAAACATTCTGATCAATACGTATCAATCAGTATGAACCGAGAACAACACAACAAAGGACCGTCCTGTCACACAACAGTTCAGCATCAACATGCTAGTGACATTCTACCGGACTTATCCCATCACCAGCTCATAAATACACAACCAGACTGGCGCCCCCAAAATCTCCATGAACTGTACTGGATCCCAACAAGCTTACACATACACATGTTTTCCATCCGCTCATGAAGGTTCTGGTCCACTAATGAACTAACAGTCTCAGCATGACTGGCGTGATACGTGATGTTGATGGATCACAGGGTTCATTCAGAGGATAGAGATGTTGCACTCAGACAGATCAGAAAATTTTCCTCACGACTTGAACGGTTGTATTTACACAAATGGGCTTGTCTTTTCCTTTTATTTGCTTGGGCCCCAAGAAGACAACACCTTCATATAAGCTCCGCCTCCCTCAGGTAGGTGGGGTATGTAGTGAGAGTTGAGCATCTCTTACCTGGCTGACATGCTGCTCCACAGGTGAGCTGCCGTGAAGAAGGTTAGAATAAGTGGACTAGCTAAAGCACTAATAATTAATGACTTAGATTTGTGATTCTCAAACTGTGGTACGCGTACCACTACTCCAAAGAAGTCTGTAGATATGTACTGTATATGGAGTATCATTGTTGATAACTTGAGTGCAGTGTGTGTATTGTTATATAAAACCTCTGCCTTGTTTTTAATGAATACTTAGGCTTACTATGATACTGTATATTAATGTTGGTAATTATGGTGGCACTTAGAGAGCAAAGTGTTTTCTGAGGTGGTACTAGGTGAAAAAAGTTTGAGAACCACTGAGATCGAACAATTTTGGACTTTTGGCAAGTGCAGCCGTTTACCTTTGCATGTGTGGCGGACAACAACATCCGTGACGGTCGCCATGGCGACCGCCAGAGCCAGAAGGAGAGCGACAAGGGCGTAGGCACGCAACGAGCTGCAGGCCACCGACCTAAAAGTTTTCATAACGTCATCTAACAGTACTGTACTGCAGCATCATCAAGCAAAAAACTATACACATATAACAAACCATGTGTATTGCAGCAGCATCACACAACTAAAAACTCTAAACATATAAAAAATTATGTGTACTGCAGCATCATCACACGACTGAATCGTCTAAAAATATAATAAAAATAATGTATCAGGCATGATGGAGGTGGGCGGTGCCGTCAATGTATCAAAAAGTATAGCAACGCCCCTGATGTTAATTATAAAACAATGATAAATACTATAAATGACACATATTTCTACAGATGAACAAACATGTCACAGAAAGTGAACGCATAATATAATACCGTAGATGAAAAAGTATTATTATTATTATAGAGTTGAAATAGAGGATTCGTTGTTAAGGCTGCGTCATTACTGACCACAATGCTGTGATGGCTGCAGCAAACAAGGTAGAAGTCCTGCATGGTCTCTGCCTCCAGTCCACCAGGCCGCACAGGAGAACCCCCGGCCGGCGTGGACGCACCTCTTCCCCACAGGGGGTCCGGCTCGGAGCCCCGCCGGCAGAGTTTCCTGCTTCCTTGTTTCCCAGCATCACAAGCCCACTTCTAGTCTAGTTGAGTCTCTGCTGGGCAGCGCCGCTCCTGCCCTGCTGCTCGTGATGGTCGTTCGTCAACGATCCTGCTCTTATGATTCAATTCTTTGAAGCGGTTAAGCTATTGGAAGCAGTGAACCGACCACGTCCCCCTCTCCCCGTATTTCAATCTGTTAAAGCCGTACGTGATTGGCTAAAATGTGTCTACTCATTGGAGATTGGATTTGTAGCTCTTTGAAAATCTTACCCGAGAGCCGAATCTTGAGGAACTGTTCATCTCGCAGAGTCGTTCCAAACACGACAGTGACTTTGTGTCAGCTTCCCCTTTAGGTTAGTATTCTAAATCCGGTATGGGCTTTCAAAATAAACCTAACTTCCTGAAGTTGAATGCTTACAGTCTTGTAAAACATTCTCAATGCTCCACAGTCCACACATTTCTTGTCGTTTATATTTTGACTTGAAACAAAAGTTAAAGGGGCTGTTTTCAACCATTACACGGATACCTAAAGTGTGCTTACTTTCCTAAGTTTTACAAGCATTATAGCCAGCCTGTACAGCTTTTAGCACACAATTACATAAATATATATATATATTTCAACTTATATTCAATTGAATACACTGCAAAGACAATATAATTAATGTTCAAACTGAGAAACTTACTTTTTTTTTTTTGCAAATAATCATTAACTTAGAACATTGCAAAAAAGTTGGCAGAGGGGCATTTTTACCACTGTGTTACATGGCTTTTCCTTTGAACAACACTCAGTAAACGTTTGGGAACTGAGGAGACCAATTTTTGAAATTGGAATTGAAATTTGGAATTATTTCCCATTCTTGGTCTCTGTTGTTGTATTTTAGGCTTCATAATGCGCCACACATTTTCAATGGGAGACAGGTCTGGACTACAGGCAGGCCAGTCGAGTACCCGCACTCTTTTACAATGAAGCCATGCTGTTGTAACATGTGGCTTGGCATTGTCTTGCTGAAATAAGCAGGGGCGTCCATGATAACGTTGCTTGGATGGCAACATATGCTGCTCCAAAACCTGTATGTACCTTTCAGCATTAATGGTGCCTTCACAGATGTGTAAGTTACCCATGCCTTGGGCACTAATACACCCCCATACCATCACAGATGCTGGCTTTTGAACTTTGCGCCTCTAACAATCCGGGTGGTTCTTTTCCTCTTTGGTCCGGAGGACACAACGTCCACAGTTTCCAAAAACAATTTGAAATGAGGACTCGTCAGACCACAGAACACTTTTCCACTTTGCATCAGTCAATCTTAGATGAGCTTGGGCCCAGCGAAGCCGGCTGCGTTTCTGGGTGTTGTTGATGAATGGCTTTCCCTTTGCACAATAGAGTTTTAACTTGCACTTACAGATGTAGCGACAAACTGTAGTTACTGACAGTGGTTTTCTGAAGTGTTCCTGAGCCCATGATATCCTTTACACACTGATGTCGCTTTTTGATGCAGTAGGGATCCAAGGTCACGGGTATTCAATGTTGCGTTCAGTAATTCCTCCAGATTCTCTGAAATTGTTGATGATATTACAGACCTTAGATGGTGAAGTCCCTAAATTCCTTGCAACAGCTCATTGAGAAATGTTATTCTTAAACTGTTCGAAAATTTGCTCACGCATTTGTTCACAAAGTGGTGACCCTCGCCCTATCCTTGTTTGTGAATGACTGAGCATTACATGGAAGCTGCTTTTATACCCAATCATGGCACCCACCTGTTCCCAATTAGCTTGTTCACCAGTGGGATGTTCCAAATAAGTGTTTGATGAGCATTCCTCAACTTTCTCAGTCTTTTTTGCCACTTGTGCCAGCTTTTTTGAAACATGTTGCAGGCATCAAATTCCAAGCGAAAATAACAACGTTTTCCAGTTTGAACATTAAGTATCTTCTCTTTGCAGTCTATTCAATTGAATATAGGTTGAAATGGATTTGCAAATCATTGTTTTCTGTTTTTATTTACGATTTACACATCGTGCCAACTTCACTGGTTTTGGGTTTTGTATATTCAATTGTAAAACATAATTTCAAATTGTTTTCATAGCTAGAGCGTATATAAAAAAACTGTTTTAAGACTTTCTAAATAAGATGTTTAACATTATTTAAGCCCTCCAGACATGAAGTAACACCCATATAGTCATGTTAACACTCTTTTGCTTCCCCGTAATGAAGCCTGAGGCTGAGCCAATCAGTGGCCACAATACTTAAAAGTGCACTCTGATTGGTTTGGACTTATATATTGGCCAATACTGTAGTATTGATATTTTGAGTTCAATTAGTGAAGCATGATGTGGCGAGGGACGACTGTAAATAGGAGTTGTGAAAAATACAGTACAGACATTGAAAATAATATATATGATTTATTAAACCACTAATGGTAAGATAAACTAGCCGGTGGTATTCAAATCATCTTCTTATATAACATTGAACTTTTGTGTTTTATCTCTGTACAGCTATACTTTAAAAAAAAAAAAGCATTCTTATCAGAATGGTAATCACGAGTTGTCATCGTGATTACTCATCAGTACAAATAATATACTGCGATGAGGTGGCGACTTGTCCAGGGTGTACCCCGCCTTCCGCCCGATTGTAGCTGAGATAGGCTCCAGCGCCCCCCGCGACCCCAAAGGGAATAAGCGGTAGAAAATGGATGGATGGATGGACAAATAATATAACTTCAGAAGGAAACAAATACGCCCGTTAAAAACAGAGCATGACCCGTTTATCAGAATCAGAATCAGCTTTATTGTCATTACGCAAGGTAACGAGATTGAGGCCATTCCATACAGTGCGATGTGTGCATGCTAGAAAAACAATGTGCAAATATATAAAAATATAAAAAATGTAGAAGTGCAATGAATATGGTGTGAAATGAATATATACATGAAAAAAACCCCAAAAAAAACAGGGTGGTTGGTGGAATGGGTTATTGCACCGAAGAGAAGGCAGTTATGAGGGACAATGGGGCAGTCCGTTCAGGATGGTTATGGCCCTGGGGAAGAAGCTGTTCTTTAGCCTGTTTGTTTTGGTTTTAATGCACCTGTAGCGCTTCCCAGAGGGCAGCAGGTGGAACAGGTCAGAGCCAGGGTGGGTGCTGTCCTTGATGATGGCACTGGCTCTGTTGAGGCAGCGGGAGGTGTAGATGTCCGTCAGAGAGGGGAGAGGGCGGCCGATGATCTTCTGAGCCGTCTTGACCACTCTTTGCAGCCTCTCCCTGTCTGCTGCAGTGCAGCTGCCGTACCATACCGTAATACAGTAGGTCAGCAGGCTCTCGATGGACGAGCGGTAGAAGGTCAGCAGCAGGTCAGGCTTCAGGTTGTACTTCCCGAGGACTCTAAGGAAGTGTAGCCGCTGCTGAGCCTTCTTGATGATTGATGTGGTGTTGACTGTCCAGGAGAAGTCATTAGAGATGTGGACTCCAAGGTACCTGAAGGTGTGGACCCTCTCTACACGCTCGCCGTTGATGTAGAGGGGGGCAGGGTCGGTGCTGCTCCTCCTGAAGTCGACGATGATCTCTCTGGTCTTGCTGGTGTTGAGAGCGAGGTTGTTCTCCGAAGACCAGGCCGTCAGCTTCAGGACCTCCTCTCTGTAGGCAGCCTCGTCACCCCTGGAGATGAGCCCGACCACTGTGGTATCGTCGGCGAACTTGACGGTAAGGTTGTCACTGTGGGCCGGACTGCAGTCATGGGTGTAAAGGCAGTAGAGGAGGGGGCTCAGCACACAGCCCTGTGGGGAGCTGATGCTCAGCGTGCGGGAGGATGAGAGGTGCGGGCCAAGTCTCACATTCTGGGGTCGGTCCGTTAGGAAGTCCCTTATCCAGGCGTTTGTGAGAGGGGGGAGGTCAAGAGTGTCCAGTTTATTGCAGAGTCTGTCCGGGATTATTGTATTGAAGGCAGAGCTATAGTCCACAGAGAGCATCCGGACGTAGCTCTGCTGCTGCTCCAGGTGGTTCAGAGCAGAGTGGAGAGCAACAGCGATGGCGTCCTCTGTGGACCTGTTCGCCCGGTATGCGAACTGGTGGGGGTCGAAGTCTGGAGGGATATGGTCCTTGATGTGCTGGAGAACAAGTCGCTCAAAGCACTTCATGATTACCGGAGTGAGGGCCACTGGTCGGTAATCATTCAGGCTGGTGATGGGAGACTTCTTCGGCACCGGGATTATTGTAGATGACTTCAGGCAGGATGGGATGACTGCCTGAGCCAGGGAGAAGTTGAAGATCCTGGTGAGGGGGGGAGCGAGCTGGTGGGCGCACGTCCTGAGCACCTTTCCAGGTACTCCGTCTGGTCCGGTAGCCTTCCTGGGGTTCACAGCCAGGAGCACTCGTCTGACACTGTGCTCCTGTACAGTGAGTGGAGTGGCGCCGGAGCCCGGTGGGGGCGGGGGCAGGGCTGGAGCAGATGAGTGTCGCTGGGGGGTTTCGAAACGGGCAAAGAAACAGTTAAGCTCCTCTGCCAGTGTCGCACTCTGATCCGCAGTTGTCATATTGCAGCCTCTGAAGTTCGTGATGTCATGAATGCCCCGCCACACCTCCCGTGAGTTTTTGCTGGACAGATGGGACTCTATGCACCTCCTGTGGTCCGCCTTTGCTTTTTTTAATCCCTCTCTTCAGGTCGGCTCTAGCAACACTGTACAGTGCCCTGTCCCCTGACCTGAAGGCTGCGTCGCGGGCCCTGAGGAGTGTGCGGACCTGGCTGGTCATCCAGGGTTTCTTGTTGGGGTAAACCCGGATGGTTTTTTCCACAGTCACATTCCCGATGCAGAACTTTATGTAGTCCAGCACCGTTCCTGTGGCTGTCTCCAGCTCCTGTTGTTGGAAGAGGTCCCAGTCTGTGTGTTGGAAGCAGTCCTGAAGTTTGGGGAGTGCATCGTCAGGCCAGGTCATAACAGTCTTTGTGATAGGCCTGGCCTGGCGTCTGATGGGGGTGTAGGTAGGAGAGAGCAGGAGGGAAAGATGGTCTGACTGTCCAAGCTGGGGGAGGGGTGTAGCTCTGTACGCGTGCTTTATGTTGGTATACACGTGGTCCAGGGTGTTCTTGCCCCTTGTAGAACACTTCACGTGCTGGTAGAACTTAGGGAGTACAGTCTTCAGATTGGCCTTATTAAAATCCCCTGCTATGATATGAACACCGTCGGGGTGGGCCCGCTGCTGTTCGTTGACGGTGTTCAGCAGAAGAGAGAGCGCTGTGTTTACTTTGGCGTCCGGTGGAATATACACAGCCGTGATGATAACAACAGACAGCTCTCTCGGGAGAAAAAAAGGCAGACATCTAACAGACATGTACTCCACGTCCGGGCAACAGTGCTGTTCAGTGATTGTCCCGTTGTTGCACCAGTTCTCATGCACGTAGATACAGAGCCCCCCCCCCTCTGCTCTTACCGGAGTCCTTAGTTCTGTCCCGGCGGAGCAGAGTGCGTCCGGCTAGCTGCATGCTAGCATCGGGTATTTCCGGGTGAAGCCAGGTTTCGGTGATAATCATAGCACAACAGTCCCGAACATAGCGGTTTCCAGCAAGTTGTAACTCCAGGTCGTCCATCTTCTGTACAAGGGATCTGGCATTAGAGAGGAACAGGCTTGGTAGAGGTGGCTTGTGGGGTTGTTTCCTAAGCCTGAGCAAGACGCCGGACCTGCGGCCACGCTTCTGCTTCCTCTCCCTCCTCCGTCTGCGCCGTCTCCCAGACCCGACAACAAACCACGGAGAGCCCTGTGCTCTCGCTATGTCATCTGGGATGTTGTGCTCGTGGTGAAAGTCGCTCGAAACAGATATCTGGTGCGAGTTACCGATATCCAAGAGTGACTGGCGGGTGTACCGGGTGTTTGCAGTACAGGTGGTGCACAAAAGGAAAAAAAACATGAAGAAAAGAAGGAAGAAAGAGCACTGAAATGGAGAGCCGTAAGCCGCTCCGTCTGTGCGCGCCGCCATCTTGGATTTTTTTATTTTTTTTTTAGCTGCTCTGGACTGCTGTTGGGTTGTTTATGAAGAATGACCTGCTCCACTTTCCACTTCTGCTCAATTATTTCTCCCCCAGAATGCACAATCTAAACATATTTGTCTATAAGGAACAATGCGTAATAGTCTTAGAAATATAACCTGAACACAACATAAAGTGCAAAACCCAAAACCAGTGAAGTTGGCACGTTGTGTAAATGGTAAATAAAAACAGAATACAATGATTTGCAAATCCTTTTCAACCTATATTCAACTGAATTGACTGCAAAGGCAAGATAATTAATGTTCGAACTGGAAAAGGTTGTTTTTTTCTGCAAATATTAGCTCATTTAGAATTTGATGCCTGCAACATGTTTCAAAAAAGCTGGCACAAGTGGCAAAAAAGACTGAGAAAGTTGAGGAATGCTCATCAAATGCTTATTTGGAACATCCCACAGGTGAACAGGCTAATTGGGAACATGTGAGTGCCATGATTTGGTATAAAAGCAGCTTCCATGAAATGCTCAGTCATTCACAAACAAGGATGGGGCGAGGGAACACCACTTTGTGAACAAATGCGTGAGCAAATTGTCCAACAGTTTAAGAACAACATTTCTCAACCAGCTATTGTAAGGAATTTAGGGATTTCACCATCTACGGTCCGTAATATCATCAAAAGGTTCAGAGAATCTGGAGAAATCACTGCACGTAAGTGATGATATTACGGACCTTCGATCCCTCAAGCGGTACTGCATCAAAAAGCGACATCGGTGTGTAAAGGATATCACCACATGGGCTCAGGAACACTTGAGAAAACCAATGTCAGTAAGTACAGTTGGTCGCTACATCTGTAAGTGCAAGTTAAAACTCTACTATGCAAAGTGAAAGCCATTTATCAACAACACCCAGAAACGCCGCCGGCTTCACTGGGCCAAAGCTCATCTAAGATGGACTGATGCAAAGTGTAAAAGGCTTCTGTGGTCTGACGAGTCCACATTTCAAATTGTTTTTGGACACTGTGGACGTCGTGTCATCTGGAACAAAGAAGAAAAGAATCATCCGGATTGTTATAGGCGCAAAGTTGAAAAGCCAGCATCTGTGATGGTATGGGGGTGTATTAGTGCCCAAGGCATGGGTAACTTACACAGCTGTGAAGGCACCATTAATGCTGAAAGGTACATACAGGTTTTGGAACAACATATGTTGCCATCCAAGCAACGTTATCATGCTTGCTTATTTCAGCATGACAAAGCCAAGCCGTGTTACAACAGCGTGGCTTCATAGTAAAAGAGTGCGGGTACTAGACTGGCCTGCCTGTAGTCCAGACCTGTTTCCCATTGAAAATGTGTGGCGCATTATGAAGCCTAAAATACCACAACAGAGACCCCTGGACTGTTGAACAACTTAAGCTGTACATCAAGCAAGAATGGGAAATAATTCCACCTGAAAAGCTTCAAAAATTGGTCTCCTCAGTTCCCAAACGTTTACTGAGTGTTGTTAAAAGGAAAGGCCATGTAACACAGTGGTAAAAATGCCCCTCTGCCAACTTTTTTGCAATGTGTTGCTGCCATTAAATTCTAAGTTAATAATTATTGGCAAAAAAAATTAAGTTTATCAGTTTGATCATTAAATATCTTGTCTTTGCAGTCTATTCAATTGAATATAAGTTGTAAAGAATTTGCAAATCATTGTTTTCTGTTTTTATTTACGAATTACACAAAGCGCCAACTTCACTGGTTTTGGGTTTTGTAGATGGCAGCAGTCACAAATCTTGACTTAAAGGTGCTCAAACAATGTAAGGTGCATGTTGATTTGAAATATTTTTGTCAGTGAGTGAACATGTGAGAGCTAGTTTCACATAGGGATAGTTTGTCAGTCACTAATTGGACTGAATTTCACTGAGCAAGAAAAGATCCGGCTCGAAAATTCCAGCACTTGTTTGCACAGGCTGGCCTTTGTTGTCCTTGTTGCTGTGTTAATAGTTATCTCTCGGCCTCACACACTCGCATGCAGCCTCCCCCTTGAAAGGTCTTCGGCGCCAAACAAAATCAGACCCTCCACCTTCATAGGAACCTGACGAGATCCTCCGGCTGTAGAGACCTCTCCTTCTGGTATTTCACAGCACTGGAGCCTGCAGGACCGCAGCACCATGATCCTGAAAGCTCCACAACAGTCAGGAATTGTCTCCATGAATGGAAAGGGGGCCTCTGGGTCCCCCCTGGCTGAGCCTGGACCATAGCTAGTAGGGAATCTCCTGCTGATCTTCAGTCAAGATAGACTTTGAGATGTTCGAGGTAAAGACCTGCGCTCAGGATGTTGGCAGCCATGCGGAAGAGCTGGAGTGCAAGATTTGCTACTGTGCTTACAATCTGGGGTGTCGCAGGCCAAAGGTGTTGGAATGCTGCCACTGCCTGTGTGCCAAATGTCTCGCGAAAATCCACGACTTGGGAGAGTCACCCCCGAGTAGCGTGGTGTGCCCCTTCTGCCGCTACGCCACCAGCCTGCTGGGAGAGGTGGTGAGCAGCCTGCCAGACGACCGCAGCCTGGTGGCCATGTTGACTTTGCAAAGCAGGAACCGCAGGAACCTTCAGTACCGCCAGGAAAACACCACAGAACTGCTGCTCGACCCCAGAAACCTGGGCGACCCCTCTACTTACTCTTCCATCCGAGGCTCTCCTAACTTTGTGGTCATCACCATCATGGACACTCTGCCGCGTCCCTCCCTGAGCCAGGACACCCTGCACGGGCCAGGTGGAACCCACGCTCCGAACCGTTTGTCCAGCCAGGACTCCATGGCGTCCATCACACAGAGGTGGACCTGGTGGAACTGCGTCGCCCTTCTGTGCCAGACCTCGGCCCGGGTGCTGGTGTGGATGCTGGGCCTGCTCTTTTTCAGCTCGCTGCCCATGGGGGTCTACCTGCTTATCATGCAGCAGACCACTGTGGGGGTGCTGCTGGTCGGCCTGATCCCCACCAGCCTGGTTGTTGTCATGTTCTACGGCTTCTGCCAGTGCTTCTGCCGGGAGGTCTGGAAATGCATGCCGCCATAGTGGGACCAATGGGGGGTACATGTAGCATACTGCTTGGAAGTATTTTTGAGCCATTATGGTAACCGTACCTCCTCATTAGGAATCCAATGATAGAAGTCATTAGTCATCACTTACAAGAGAACATGCATGTGATGTTTATCTATAGCCCGGGGGTCGACAACGCGCAGCTTTCGAGCCACAAGCGGCTCTTTGGCGTCGCCTTAGTGGCTTCCTGGAGCTTTTTCAAAAATGTATGAAAATGGAAAAAGATGAGGAAAAAAAATCTATTTTTTGTTTTAATATGGTTTCTGTAGGAGGACAAACACGACACAGACCTTCCTAATTGTTAGAAATCCCACTGTTTACATTAAACATGCTTCACTGATGAGAGTATTTGCCAAACGCAATTTTGTCCTCATTTCGGCAGTCCTTGAACGCACCGTAGTTTGTTTGCATGTACAACTTTCCTTGATGCTGCCACAGAAAGATGTGTTTTATGCCACTCCTTCTTCGTCTCTATTTGTCCGTCCAAAGTCTTATGCTGTGCGTGAATGCACAAAGGTGAGCTTTGTTGATGTTATTGACTTGTGTGGAGTGCTAATCAGACAAATTTGGTCACTGCATGACAGCAAGCTAATATTTAATTGATTGATTGATTGATTTAAACTTTTATTAGTAGATTGCACAGTACAGTACATATTCTGTACAATTGACCACTAAATGGTAACACCCGAATAAGTTTTTCAACTTGTTTAAGTCGGGGTCCACGTTAATCAATTCATGGTAACATGCTATTTGTGCTAGCTGTATGTACATAATGCATCATTATGCCTCGTATTTCAGGTATATTTGGCTCATTTTATTTGTAGTTTCCGTTTCCTTCAACCTGAACACACACATCTTTACCTTGGGCCATTGTAAGCCAGTCATTTCCAGGAATTATCACACCCTCTGAAAAGCATCCGTTTTAGTAATGTTTTCCAATGTTGTAAAAATGTGTAGAATAAATATTAAATTTCAACATTTCTGTCAACGAAGATTTGCATCAGCCTAACACACATAGTCATTTTGATAATAGTCTAATATAGACAATATAAACACTTACATCATGTGTTGCCTTCCTTTTAACACTTATATAAGGCTTTACATTTTTTGCAGCTCCAGGCAGATTTTTTTTTTGTATTTTAGTTTAGTTTAGTTTAGTCTTCATTTGAAGGGACAATGCACATAAACATTAAGCTCAAAGACAGATATGTTCTGCACCAGATTATAACTAAATAGCTAATTTCCATCTGCAGTCCCATCCATCCATCCATCCATCCATTTTCTACCGCTTATTCCCTTTTGGGGTCGCGGGGGCGCTGGAGCCTCTGGCTTCCTAAATTAAAGAGATACAAAAATCATGCAATAAAATTATAACAATAAAATTATAGCATGTAGAGATGTCCGATAATATCGGCAGGCCGATATTATCGGCCGATATATGCATTAAAATGTAATATCGGAAATTATCGGTATCGTTTTTTTTTAAATTATCGGTATCGGGGTTTTTTTGGTTTTTTTAATCAAATCAACATAAAAAACACAAGATACACTTACAATTAGTGCACCATCCCAAAAAACCTCCCTCCCCCATTTACACTCATTCACACTCATTCACACAAAAGGGTTGTTTGTTTCTGTTATTAATATTCTGGTTCCTACATTATATATCAATATATATCAATACAGTCTGCAAGGGATACAGTCCGTAAGCACACATGATTGTGTATGCTGCTGGTCCACTAATAGTACTAACCTTTAACAGTTAATTTTACTCATTTTCATTAATTACTTGTTTCTATGTAACTGTTTTTATATTGTTTTACTTTCTTTTTTATTCAAGAAAATGTTTTTACTTTATTTATCTTATTTTATTTTATGAATTTTTTTTAAAAGTACCTTATCTTCACCATACCTGGTTGTCCAAATTAGGCATATCAATGTGTTGATTTCACGACTGTATATATCGGTTGATATCAGTATCGGTTGATATCGGTATCGGTAATTTAAGAGTTGGACAATATCGGGATATCGGCAAAAAGCCATTATCGGACATCCCTAATAGCATGTAATCAAATTAAGAAAAGTCATAAAATGCCCTTTCATTGACACATACTTATTATATGTCATGTCTGTGTTGATCATGTTTTTGTTTGGCCATGTGCTGTTTGTTTTTTGGACACTTTCTTAGTTCCTGGTTGTTCACTCCCTTGTTTTGTTTCCATAGCAACCCATTAGTTTTCACCTGTCATGTCACGCACCTGTTTCACGTTTTGAGCCACGCACCTGTTGTTAATCATGTCTGTGTTATTTAAGCTTTTCATTTTCTGTTGGTCAGGCTGGCGACATCACATTTATGCTCTGCCCACTTTAGGATCACTCTTCTTCATGTCATGTTCACAGTTCCATGCCAAGTAAGTTTTTGTTTCTTGTTCATAGTTTTCCGCCTTTGTACGCGCCTTTTGTTTTCATAGCCAAGTTGTTATACCTCCGCTGTGAGCGCCTTTTGTTTATACCTTTTGAGCTTTTTGAGTTTAAATATTAAACATGTACTCACACTCACGTCTTGCCCGCGCCAATTTTCCGTTGCCTTCCGGAAAAACAAACCTCAAGGACCAAGTTCTGACATTATACAATACAACCACACCTCATTTACATCACAACACATAGACAATACGTGCTCTTGTTCACATCTGTCATTTGTAAAAACAACCATGATTTTAACACACACACCTCACAGTTTACAACAAAATGTTCTCATGCATAAATATAATACACATGAAGTTGACATGTCAAACATAGTGCCCACCTCAGCCACTTTTTAACTTCAATTGTGAATGAAGAGTAATCTGTTAGACTTTTCAAGTTTGTTGTGAGGTTGTTCCATTCCTTTATCGCTTTATATGAAAAGGCTGATTGTGCAAAACAGGTTTTACATTTGGGTACGCTACAATGCCCCCTGGTGGAGGCTTGTGTGTTTCTAGTTGTCACAGCAGATGTAAACTGGACAAAGTGCTTAAGTGGCGCTGGGGCAGTGTTATTAAGGATTCGATGGGCCATTCGTATTGATGCTAATGTTTGAATGTTAGCAAAATTTAATAAGCGATATTTTTGGAGAACTAAATAGTGATGGTGGTGTTGTGGTTTTCGGTCAAGGATTTTGAGCGATTGTTTGTGCAAGGTTTCCAATGGCCTCAGTGTCATTTTGCTTGCCTGGGACCAACATGTTATGCAATAATAAAAACGAGACATAATCATTGCATTAAAGTAAGTTTGAGCTGCCTCCAGTGTTAACAAATTCCTGATACATTTGAACATGTTGTACTTAACACTCTGGCACATCTGTTTGATATGTTTTTTAAAGCCAAGTGTTGGGTCTAAAATGACACCCAGGTAACGATATTCACTAACATTTTGTATTATTTCCTTATTAACAGTTATATTTGGAAATGATGACATTTTATATTTGTTTACAAAATACATTGTTGCCGTTTTCTTAATGTTTAATGTAAGACTAGAGTCATGTAGCCATCTTGCCACCTTCTCCATGGCTCCTGAAGTTTTTTGGCAACCGTTTCATCGTCCTTTCCCCAAGTAGAAATAACCGTGTCATCTGCATACATCTGGGTATTAACATCCTCACATGGCAGGTCGTTTATATCCAGTACATGGAGAGGTCCAATATGGCTCTTTCAACATTTTGGGTTGCCGATTCCTGGTTTAGCCTAACAATAAAATACAAGTGATTTCCATCCACCGTGTTCCACATAGTGTGTTTAAACATCCAGCACCTTTGCAAAAAGTATTCAACCCTGTTGAACATGTCAGCCTTGTATTGCTTTGATAAAAGGTGCTTTCTGCAGACTGCACCACCAGAGAGCGTCCTTCCTCACAGCTGCAGCGAGTCATGTGACCGAATGGATGACCCCGATCACCCCAACGATCCACACCTACTCATTTGTTTGTGTGATTAGAGAGGAACGTTGAAGAAAATAGAAAAAAAGTAAATTCACGTGATAAAACATTCTTGAAATTCCACAGTGGCAGGAAATGCCAGACATGTCTTCAGTATTTAAACGTTTTTGAAGTCCCACCACTGTGGTTGTGTGGTTCTACTACACTCGTGAGTGTGGAAGCATTCCAGTACACTTTGTGCTTGCTCTGCTGCTAAGAAGATGTTTTAAAGCTCTTCTTTCCTGCCTGCAGGGACAACACATCATTCCTTGGCAGTGATGCAATCAACATTCCCACATGTTGGCTACAGAAACACTCACAGGCTGTTAAATACTTTCTAAACGTTCTAGTGAGACTAATTGTGGTTGAAAACCAGCATCAAAAGTACGGTGACATCATTCTGTTAAAATATCATTTCATATCTGATGGTATCGTCAGAATATGCAGGTTGTCATGGTAAGTAATTGTTTCAGAAATATTTACCATTGCACAGTTCAACAAATCTGAGAGGGAGTAGGAAGAAGCAAAGCTGGTTTATTCTACACCCTTGTCTACGACTATTACTGATGATTCAGACACTTCCTGTGTTGAGTTGTCCATTTTCTTAACAAGAAGAAGGAATAAGGATGTGTCACTCTACACTCTTAGAAATAAGGGTTCCAAAAGAGTTCTTCTACAAGGGCTGAGGTTTTAACTGGAAGCATTTGCTTCTGAAAAACCCTTTCCCGAAGAAAGGGTTTTTCAAGGGTTCTTGGTAACGCTAATGGTTCCAGTAAGAACCATTTTGATCCAGAGAACCCTTTAAAACCCCTTTTCGGAATAATTGGTTTTAAAAGGGTTCTCACTAACACTAAGGGTTCCAGTAAGAACTATTTTGATCCAGAGAACCGTTTTTGGAAGCAAGAGTTCTTCAGGGATTGTTGAAAGCATGGGTAAGATCCTGTGTCACCAGGGACATACTTCCTGATAACATTTGCCAATAATGGTGCAAAATACATTTCCTTGTGACTACTGATACAAATACTTTTCATATTCAATTTTTTTGTTTATTTTAAAGCAAACTCTCCTTCCCCAGATCCTGTTGATCAAACTGTAACATAATTGCCCATCTTGGGATTTGAACACCTGCCACCCAGTCTAAAGTCACTGGCAATAGTGACTGAGCTAACCAGCTGGCTGCCTTCAGTCATCAGGTCCACCATACTAGTCTATTACCTTACACCTTATGTTCAGACATACAAATAATGGCAGTCCTATAACTGAAATGTTCTGTTACCAATTTATTTCCACAACCATTAATTATAAGAAAGCAAGATCTTCATCAGCAAATCTTGTTGACTCAGGCAAAGATTAGCTGTGACTGGGAGGACCATTTTTGAAATCTGCCTTGACAACTGCTGTCTGGCTAGTGATTCTGTTTGAGAAATAGCTCAGGGATTTAGGAGCTGGTTCTTGGTGCCAAAGAACCTGGGTTCAAGCCCTGACAAAGGTGGTGATGACAGCTCATGAAAATGCCAGATGGTCTTTGTGAAGCAAACATTTTAGAGTCATGATAGATTAAACATCAGTTATTAACTTATGGAGAAAATCGAATCAATTAAAAAATCAAATTACCAATATCTCCATTCTGTCTAGATGCAATATGTGTATTTTCAGACTTTTGTCTTGATAACTGATATATTTACAGTGGTTTCAAATCTGCATGCACAACAGTGAATGGCTTAATCAATTTGTGAAGCCACTGTTGAATTGTCACTTGCCAATTAGCTCAGCATGATAGACCACAGTCTTTGGTTCTATTGTTGTGGATTTTAGCCTCAACTGGTGCAAAAGGAACATTATAATGTCAACTGTCTTGCCTTCCTGTTCTCCTGTTTGTTGCTCAGAATTGCCTTAATTTGCCAAAAATCGCCCGGACCCGACCCATTGCTGCGCAGCAGTTATAATTGTGTTTATTTAGTTTAGTTACACTACTGCCTTCTTCAGGAGGAAATGACACACAGCAAAGAACTAGCAAGGTGGTCCCTGCAGCAAGGATATAACCCCTCTTTCTGGGGCATCTAAGTGAGCTATACGACTCACTGGACAAAGGCTTTTGGAAGTTTGTTACAAGTCAGGTGATCTAGGGATACAGTTTGAAGTTGTGAGTTCAAGGCCTGGTTGATGCAGAGTGACCATGTTAATGCATACTGAGGTGATGTGTGGATTAGTGACAGACAATTTAAAAAATATTAAACACTTATTTTACAGACAATTTTACTCATGTATTTGTCTCCTCCTCATACTTTTCCATGATCGGCCTCGTCCCATGGCTGCTGTACCCTGCTGACTGGCTTAGTCCAGTTGTGAAGCTGCATATAAGTTCATTGATAGACAACGGTCTTTGATGTCGGAGGCCAAGCCTTAACTGATGCAAAAATCACACTGTAATGCTGACTTTTAGGCTACTACATCAGGGTTTGTTGATGCTGGGAATTGAACCCTGATCTCCCAGGGGAAAGGGCAAGGTTTGGTGTGTTGGGCCAGGGAGCTGGCATGATGGTGGCTGTCATGTGTGAGTTAAGAGCTGGTTGCCCCATGGATTGCACCACATGGTCTGGTCTTCCCTGCCTACAAACCAGGTGTGACATACCAATAGTGATTACTGTGAACAGAACAGAACAAAGAAGAACAGGAGAGAGAACAGAAGAAACTTCTGAGAATCAAGGTGAGCTAAATATAATATCTTATTTCAGCATGCTTGACCCTAGCTGAGGACTTTTATGGTAAAAGGTGGACTAAGCATTTCTTTCTTGTTATGTTTTGTTCGTTTGCTTATTTGTTTGTTTTCCTGTAGAAAACAAACAAACAAATTGTATTGTGGTCAAACAATACAATACCTGACAAAGCTCTGCTGAGAGCTGCCATAACAAAATAGGTTACAATATATCTGTACAATTAATCTTAAATCATTCTAAAAAGGTTATCGTAGTTGTTATTTTAATGAAATATTATAGTATAAATTGTCAATGTTAGAAGGAGCTTTAACGTTGTCGGTAGCGGCGTTGCGGTCGCCATCTAGCTCGTCTTTGGAGGGATGGGTGGGCTGGTGAGCACCATGGATCTAATACATCCATGTTGAGCACACACTAATGTGCGGGTAGGAGGAGCAGGGAGACTGGGCTTGAGCTTGGTCTCCAACATAGTGGTAGCAGAAAGATAACACAAGACGAAGGTTACAGAAAGGATGATTCTTCCATATTATATAACTTTTTAAAAAACATGTACACCTCATCTTAATGGTTACCTCTTACTATATTGCTTGTCATTTTTCTTGAATGCATATAGGCTCAGGAGAGTGAAGAATGTAGAGAGGATGAAAGGAGCATTGAAGCTCATATCAATGAAATGTCTACAGAGATGCTTAAGGTACACCCAGATCTGAACTCTTTAAAGGGGAGAATGAGACGAACCTATGCATACCGAAAGACCTTCATGGCAACTGCCAAGGCAAAGGAAATCATCGAAAAGTTTCCCGCACTGAAGCTTCCTAAAATAGTTGGTATCTTCAAGCATTGAATTGACCATATTTAATTGTATGTGTATTATTTCATTTATGATCATCAAGTATTTTGAGATGACACTTTTTATCCCTCCTTACAGCTTCTGTGGGAAATGAAGGAGCAATTCCTTGTAGAAGCTGATGGTCACAGACCTGGATCGAATGGCAACGAAGATGGTTCAAAGAGCATCTATTTGTGACTTAAAGGACTGCTGCCAGAGGGCAATCAATGCCTGCCTGGATGATTCAGTAAGACAAGGTATCTAGGCCTATATGTGTATCTATAGGAGCCACAATCTGTATTTCTGAAAACAAAAAATATTACAGAATGATTTTATTTCCTCAGGACTCATTAGGGATGCAGCAATTCTACTGCTGCCTTCCATTTTCAGAGAGGACTCATCTTTTCTATACACTCTACTGTAGGTAAATACTGCATTTAAGGTCAAGATTTAGGAATTGGCATTATCCATATTATGGCAACATTGAGTCATTTTGCTGTTTTCACAACAGGTTTTATTTACTGACATGTATCTGTTTTTATTGCATAGGAGCCAAGCGTGCCTACTCCAGCAATCATGCTCCATAACACACACGAGGGGAACCCTTTGCAGGCACAAAGGATAACCCTATACCTGGATGGTATACAGGTTTTGACTGAGGACAGCAGCATGGACAAATCATATGCTATGAGTGCATTAATGTCACTCTATATTGTTTTTGCTGTCCAGTACCCAAAGGAACTGAGAAAAACTCTTATTTTCATTGAAAGATTTGTGTTGGGGATCAAGGACCACAGTGTTGTACCCATTTCAGTGAAGAGACTATACAACTGTGTCGGAAGTGGGGAGTAGTGAGTAGATGTGTTGCAGCATGGGATTTCATGCTTTATGTTCTTGTTAATGGTCAAATTCCTGCTGCTGCCCTTTGTTTGTACATATTGATAAAAAAAAAATCCCTTATTTAATACATATTTTGGACCAATACATTTTGTTTGATTTTGGCATAGTGACGTCTCTAGATTTCCATTATTGTTACAATACGTAACATTTTGAGTACTTGTTACATAACACTGAAAAGTATTTCAACATTATTTAAATCAATGTGAAAACTTTGTGGGATTCCCTCACTTTCTCATGATTCTGTTCCACTGTCACAATTAGTACATACAGTATGTACACTGATTCTTTTCATTGGACCATGCATTATTTTATTGTTTGTAGATAGCTTACAATAAGGCGCAGTAAATGCAGTAAGTGCACCTTGGATTGATTGAACTAAAACTATTTTGTGTCTCTTTCTGCCATGTCACCATTGCTGGAGATTTATTTACACAAATTCACCTACTGAGGACAGCATGATGTGTCTGGCCTGTCATGTTGCTGATTCCACTGGACCTATGCTGACTTTTGACCTGTTCTCCCCTGGGACATACACAGCCTCTCCTGTTTTGTTGGACTATCTTTAAATAAATGTTTTTCTCATTAAAATGTTTTGAATGTTTGTTCAATGTCAACATGATAAATGACCACAATATAATATGAACTAAACTGATCTGTAGAATACAACATGGTTCTTTATAGAACCCTCAGAAGACAAGATGGTTATCGGTGAAAACCTTTGAAAAGGGATGTTTTTAGAACCCCCTGTGTCAGGTCTAGATGAAACCCTTGAAACATGAAAGAGTTCTTAGTGGAACTCCCTGTGTGGGTTCTAGATGAAACCCTTGAAACATGAAAGGGTTCTTAGTGGAACTCCCTGCATGGGTTCTAGATGAAACCCTTGAAACATAAAAGGGTTCTTAGTGGAACTCCCTACATGGGTTCTAGATGAAACCCTTGACAAACGAAAGGGTTCTTAGTGGAACTCCCTGTGTGGGTTCTAGATGAAACCCTTGAAATACGAAAGGGTTCTTAGTGGAACTCCCTGCGTGGGTTCTAGATGAAACCCTTGAAATACAAAAGGGTTCTTAGTGGAACTCCCTGCATGGGTTCTAGATGAAACCCTTGACAAACGAAAGAGTTCTTAGTGGAACTCCCTGTGTGGGTTCTAGATGAAACCCTTGAAATACGAAAGGGTTCTTAGTGGAACTCCCTGCGTGGGTTCTAGATGAAACCCTTGAAATACAAAAGGGTTCTTAGTGGAACTCCCTGTGTGGGTTCTAGATGAAACCCTTGAAATACGAAAGGGTTCTTAGTGGAACTCCCTGTGTGGGTTCTAGATGTAACCCTTGAAACATGAAAGGGTTCTTAGTGGAACTCCCTGCATGGGTTCTTTGTAGAACCTCTCATGGGGGGTTCTGTGTAGAACCTTACACACACAATTCTAGGTATAACCCTTCATGTTGGGTACTAGGTAGAACCCTCCAAAAGGGTTCCAGGTGGAACCTTTATAAAAAGGTTCTACTTGGAGCCAAAAAGGGTTCTCCTATGAGGACGAGCCGAAGAACCTTATATGGTTCTACTTAGCACTTTTATTTCTAAGAGTGTAGTATTGAAATTGATAAATAAACAAAGAGAGTATGGATGAATAGGTAAAAGGTCATTTTTTAAATGATTTAGTGACAATGAAGCCAAAAGGTACTCTGGCTTCCTCCCACTTCCAAAGACATGACTTGATTGGCAACACTAAATTGGCCCTAGTGTGTGAATGTTGTCTGTCTATCTATGTTGGCCTTGTGATGAGGTGGAGACTTGTCCAGGGTATACCCCGCCTTCCACTCGAATGCAGCTGAGATAGGCTCCAGTACCCCCCGCGACCACGAAAGGGACAAGCGGTAGAAAATGGATGGATGAATGGATGGAAGCCAAAGAGATTACATACAAAACATCAGAGGTGGGTAGAGTAGCCAGAAATTGTACTCAAGTAAGAGTACTGTTACTTTAGAGATTTATTACTCAAGTAAAAGTAAGGAGTAGTCACCCAAATATTTACTTGAGTAAAAGTAAAAAGTATGTTGTGAAAAAACTACTCAAGTACTGAGTAACTGATGAGTAACATACACACACATATCATATATATATGTATATATATATATATATATATATATATATATATATATATATATATATATATATATATATATATATATATATACACACACATTTATATATATATATATATATATATATATATATATATATATATATATATATATATATATATATATATATATATATATATATACAGTATATAGTTTATATTTATTTATTTTGCCGTTTTTGTTTACATGTTAAAGGTGTTTTAATGAATATACATGCATGTTTAACACATATAGATTCCTTTCTTTCATGAAGACAAGAATATAAGTTGGTGTATTACCTGATTCTGATGACTTGCATTGATTGTAATCAGACAGTAGTGCTGATAGCGTCCACGTTTTCAAATGGAGGAGAAAAAAGTTCCTCCTTTCTGTCTAATACCACATGAAAGTTTTTTTTGTCCAGCTTCCATATTCGTTTTTATACACTTTACAAGAAATACATTGGCGGCAAACTCCGTAGCTTGCTAGCTTGTTTGCGCTGGCTTTCGGAGACTCTTGTTTTGAAAGCGCAGGCGCGATGGAGCGGCACTTTTATTGTGAAGACAGGAACTGTGCAGTCAGTCTTTAGGCTTTTGACGGGATGTACGGTTGAAATAAAAGGGTCTTTTTTCTTTCACACTTTTGATTGATTGATTGAAACTTTTATTAGTAGATTGCACAGTACAGTATATATTCCGTACAATTGACCACTAAATGGTAACACCCCAATAAGTTTTTCAACTTGTTTAAGTCAGGTCATGTGACCGCCTGGCTCTGTTTGATTGGTCCAACGTCACCAGTGACTGCATCTGATTGGTGGAACGGAGTGAACGTCACCAGTGACTGTATTTGGTGAAACGCAGGCACTATGAAGGTCTGACAGACCAAAACAAACAAAGCGTGCATTAACAGATCGATAAAAAATAGTAGCGAGTAGCGAGCTGAATGTAGATAAAAGTAGCGGAGTAAAAGTAGCGTTTCTTCTCTATAAATATACTCAAGTAAAAGTAAAAGTATGTTGCAATAAAACTACTCTTAGAAGTACAATTTATCCCAAAAGTTACTCAAGTAGATGTAACGGAGTAAATGTAGCGCGTTACTACCCACCTCTGCAAAACATACACACTGTTTGCATATTTAAAATGTACAATCATACAGGACAACAGTCATGCAGTCGTGAATAATAACGTTCTTAACTGCAGAATTGTGGGAATGCTCGGAAAACATTCACACATATGGTATTCTACACCAAAATTAATCTATTTGTTATGGGCCTGCTGCAATGCAAAGCGCCCATTCACATGCTGCAAAAGTGAACGAGTGCTTTGCATTGCAGCAGGCCCATAATATGGGCTGCTTGCCCATTCACTGCTGCTTTGCAGCATGCTAACTTTGTCAGCTAATTTTACACTTTGTTCTTTAATTTCACTGCCCTACACCTTAGAGCAGTGGTTCTTAACCTTGTTGGAGATACCGAACCCCACCAGTTTCATATGTGCATTCACCGAACCCTTCTTTCAAATTCAAGACAAAATGAAGCGTGCATCAACATCACCTTGTTCAAAGAACAAAACCAACACAGTGCATGAACTCGCAACAAATTACACACCTGCAAATCAGTCTGACTTCTGCTGTTGCCGTATCCATAAAGCCGATAGGGAGAAGTTTTTATTAACACGATGAGTCGGGTGTGTCTTGACCTCCGCGGCGGAGGCTCCGTCGAACCCCTGATGCTGACTCACCGAACCCCTAGGGTTCGATCGAACCTAGGTAAAGAACCACTGCCTTAGAGTCATGCAACTTGATAAATGTGACACATGCTAACTGTTAACATGCTAATGTTTTAGGCTAGCTCTTTAGCTCATTTTGTACGGTTGCTCCTTTTGAGACCGTTTACTCCAGAGTCCTAAAACTTGGTATGTGACACATGCTAAGTGTTAGCATGCTAAAGTTAGCATGCTAACGTTTTAAGCTAGCTCTTTAGCTCAATTTGTACGGTTAAAGTTAAAGTTAAAGTACCACTGATTACCATACTTGCCAACCCTCCCGATTTTCTCGGGAGACTCCCGAATTTCAGTGCCCCTCCCGAATTTCTCCCGATTTCCACCCGGAAAACAATATTGGGGGCGTGCCTTAAAGGCACAGCCTTTAGCGTCCTCTCTCACCTGAAAAGGAGACTATCACATATGTCTTCGTTATCCATAGTTTTATCTATAACCCATAAAGTAGGCAGGCACGGAGCTATTTCTCAGCGTGTGTTTATTCCAGCCGGCACGTTAATACACTGACACACAACATCCGGATTCCCATCATGCATTGCTTCAAAACTACGGCAAGTAGTAATGTCCAAAAACATAACAGAGACGAAGCAGAAGAACGAAGAAGAGACATGGCGCCGACGAGTAAGAAGAAGAAGTACGCTTGCAAGTTCCAAAATGATTGGAAAAAATTATTTCAGTTCATCCAGGACAGCTCGAAGCGGTGCATTTAGAATCACATAGACAGAGCAGCTTTGTTTAAACGGTAAACATCAAATTTATAAAGTTCATGGAAATTGATTTAAGTTGTTGCAGATATGATCTAAGCTCATTGTATTCATCTACTTAAGTTAATATTATAATATATATTATATACAACATACATTTAAGAAATTAAGAATGTTACTGTGCGTTGTACAGATAAATAAATATTATCAAGTTCTCAATAGCAGTACATATACATTCACTGTACAAACATACATACACACATACTGTACATATAGATTCACTGTACAAACATGCATATACACATACTGTACATATACTGTACATTCACTGAACAAACATATATATACACATTCTGTTCATATACAAGTAACACTCATGCACATAATCACGTTTCATCAAATATAAATTAACGTTGTTGCGTTGTTGCCCTAGGGAAACTGGGTAACACATGGCACACTGACAAAGCTTAACCTATTGTTACTATAACAATCTACAATGTTAATATAGGTTGCTTCTCTTTCTTCCCCTCCATTTTTCGGTATTCATTTTTATGTCTAGTTATCATTACGTATATGTATTGTTGCATTTGAACAACTGTATTGTTGATAGTAGAGGTAAATTATTGGTATTGATCATTATCAATAGCGCTATTTCTATTGGTATTTGTATTGCTCCATTTGTAGTGTAAAAATGCTCATTGTCATTTCTGTATTATTATTTATTTCGCTAACTGCTTCTTTGCTATCACTTTTACCGTCATATTTGTACATATCGTATGTGCTGATGTTGCTCTATTGTTGTTGTTGTTATTGTTGTGTTTGCTGTTGTTGTTTTTGTCTCTCTGTGTTTTTCCCCTCTTGTCCCCTCAATTTCCCCCTTTGTCTTCCTTTTTTTTGATAAATGATAATATAAGTCCATTTAATAAAGTCAAATACAAATAACGCAACAAGAGAAGTATCCTACACTTTTGTAAAGTAAATCTGAACAGCCGATATGGGCATCTACATCAACTATATGATTTACTTCAGAAGCTGAACAGGAAAAAAAAAAAAAAAGTTCTCAATAGCAGTTCAATTTTGTAGGGTCGTGCAGTTTTTTTGTCCTCCAAGGGTGTCATTAAAGAAAAAATATAAAATAATATTTCATGGATATTGTCTTTACCACCAGAATATTGCCCACCTGTTCTATTTTTGTTGTCATCTTTAGTGAGTTGTTAAAAATGTTAATTCTGTGTAAAAAATATTTTGGTTTGCATGACGACATTCTGTATATGTGAATATGAAATGTTCTATTGCAGTGGTCCCCAACCTTTTTGTACCTGCGGACCGGTCAACGCTTGAAAATTTGTCCCACGGACAAAAAAATGTAATCGTGTGCTTACGGACTGTATCCCTGCAGTATTGATATATATTGATATATAATGTAGGAAGACATGCACCTGGGGATAAGTTGATTGGCAACACTAAATTGGCCCTAGTGTGTGGATGTGAGTGTGAATGTTGTCTGTCTATCTGTGTTGGCCCTGCGATGAGGTGGCGACTTGTCCAGGGTGTACCCCGCCTTCCGCCCGATTGTAGCTGAGATAGGCTCCAGCGCCCCCCGCGACCCCAAAAGGGAATAAGCGGTAGAAAATGGATGGATGGATAATGTAGGAAGCAGAAATATTAATAACAGAAAGAAACATCCCTTTTGTGCGAATGATTGTGAATGGGGGAGGGAGGTTTTTCGGGTTGGTGCACTAATTGTAAGTAAATCTTGTGTTTTTATGTTGATTTAATAAAAATAAAAATAAAAAATATATATATATATATTATTTTTTATTTTTTATTTTTTTGTGCGGCCTGGTACCAATCGATCCACGTACCGGTACCGGGCCGCGGCCCGGTGGTTGAGGACCACTGAACTAAATGATTTGCCTGAGAAGCTGAACAGGAAAAAAAAAAAAAGTTCTCAATAGCAGTTCAATTTTTTAGGGTCGTGCAGTTTTTTGTCCTCCAAAGGTGTCATTAAAGAAAAAATATAAAATAATATTTCATGGATATTGTCTTTACCATTTTACCAGAATATTGCCCCCCTGTTCTATTTTTGTTGTCATCTTTAGTGAGTTGTTAAAAATGTTAATTCTGTGTAAAAAATATTTTGGTATGCATGACGACATTCTGTATTTGTGAATATGAAATGTTCTATTGCAGTGGTCCCCAACCTTTTGGGGGGAAATTCAGCACCACAGTTCGCTCACAATTGACAATAATAATAATAAATAAAATAATATTTGGGCAGCACAGTGCCAGAGGGGTTAGTGCTTCTGCCTCACAATACAAAGGTCCTGAGCAGTCCTGGGTTCAATCCCGGGCTCGGGATCTTTCTGTGTGGAGTTTGCATGTTCTCCCCGTAACTGCGTGGGTTCCTTCCAGGTACTCCGGCTTCCTCCCACCTCCAAAAAACATGCACCTGGGGATAGGTTGATTGGCAACACTAAATTGGCCCTAGTGTGTGAATGTGAGTGTGAATGTTGTCTGTCTATCTGGGTTGGCCCTGGGATGAGGTGGTGACTTGTCCAGGGTGTACTCCGCCTTCCGCCCGATTGTAGCTGAGATAGGCCCCCGCGATCCCGAAGTGATTAAGCGGTAGAAAATGGTTGGATGGAATATAATATTTTATATATAATATATAAATAATATAAATAATATAAATACACTCTACATATATTCTACATTTAAGTGCAGTCAAGGAACATATGCATTATACAGTCTGATGGCTGTCGGTTATGAAGGACCTCCTGTGTCGTTCCGTGTTGCTTTTTGGGAGTCTGAGTTGTTAAAAATGTTAATTCTGTGTAAAAAATATTTTGGTTTGCATGACGACATTCTGTATTTGTGAATATGAAAATTTGTCCCACGGACCGGGGGGCGGGGGCGGGGAAGGGGGGGGGGGTATGTTTTTTTTAATTTTATTTTATTTTTTGTCATAAAAAAATACAATCATGCATGCTTACGGACTGCATCCCTGCAGACTGTATTGATCTATATTGATATATAATGTAGGAACCAGAAATATTAATAACAGAAAGAAACAACCCTTTTGTGCGAATGAGTGTGAATGGGGGAGGGAGGTTTTTTGGGTTGGTGCACTAATTGCAAGTGTATCTTGTGTTTTTTGTTGTTGATTTAATTTAAAAAAAAAAATATATAATATTATTATTTTTTTATTTCTTGTGCGGCCCGGTACCAATCGATCCACGGACCGGTGGTTGGGGACCCCTGTTCTATTGGATGGATGCATGTATATGCAATTTGTACAGCCTAGAAAATAATATAATAAATGCAGGTGTATGGATGTAACGTTTAAAGGCATCATAAGGGACATATGTTGGTAGCGTGTTTGTCGATGATGAACGCAGATGACCATTAAGTGTCGATGACGTCACAATTGTCCACTGTGCAAGTTTTCATGGCCTCACTGTTTACTTCGCCTGACAAACCGGAAGTGAGCAGGGGCAGCCTTCCGCCAATCAGATGCGAGGATAAGGCTCCGACAACAAACAAAAGATCGAGGCTGTTAGAGACTAAGACTTTTCTCATCCCTTAGCTAAAAACGTTGCTTGACACTTTGATCCGACCTCCATCTCGCCTTGTATTCACATGCTTGTCATCCGGCGTGGCAGCGTGTCTTCTTCCAGTGACTGTCTCCTTTGTCTGCTGATGTCAACCTGAGTAGTTTTGGAACGATCGCTTTGCATTTGGTGGCTAAGCTAACGTTAGCCAGGCTAGCTGCTAAGGCTAACCAGCTCTGGCTGCTTCTCTGCGGCCAGCGGAGCCAGTTAGCATCGCCCGCTCGCTAGCTCGCTTTGCTGCCCGAACTTGACGGACACAGGAAGCGGTGGCTTGCTGGTCGACAAGCCGCTCTTTAACGAACATTGTGTCGTCGCCATGTCGGGACAGTCTTCCGGCTCCAGCTTCCTCATGTCAGTGGTTGTCCACGGAGACTCGGCTCTCAACGAGCAGGAAAAAGAGCTCAACCAGCGGCTGCGACGGCTCTACCCAGCCGTCAACGAGAACGAGACCCCGCTGCCTCGCTCCTGGAGCCCCAAGGACAAGTTCAGCTACATCGGGCTGTCCCAGAACAACCTCCGTGTGCACTATAAAGGTATGGCGGCGCATTGCTAACACGAGCCTGCTGATGAAAGCCAGATGCCGTCGACGGGGGCTAAAAACAAAAGTAGCAGCTTCCATTTTCCACAGCTCTTTAGCTTCCAGGCCAAATTAAAATCCCCTCAAACCACCATTCGATTTATTAAGACAATCTAAGCATGTCGTCATGTGATATACGATACACTTAGCTACTGTAGCATTGGATGCTAACAGTGGCAATAAATGTAGTAAATGTCCTGATGGGTCCTCAGGTGTTATCTAAGTGGATGATGTCTTTGCTAAGACTCAGGTGGGCCTTGATGCTTTTAGCAAAGCTGTCATGAAGCTTGCAGGGAAAGGCCATCAGGAAAGCTACTTACTGTTAAAAAAAAGTGCTTCCTGGGTGTGTTTTACCAGGCTGTGCTGTCACTACCCTCCTTACAAAACAGCCTTCCAGAATAACTGACGTTGTTGTTGAAATCTTTTACATTGTGGTAGGGCTGGGCGATATGGCCTTTTTTTAATATCTCGATATTTTTAGGCCATATCGCGATACACGATGTCCTACACCTATATGTTGAAGGGTTCACAAAATCTGTGGTTTGGATCTTATTGCAGGTTTCAGTTAGATTCAGTGTACATTGTTGTTGTTTTTCCACCCCCCCGAATACCGTATATATATATATCAATAATCCATCTTACCATGTATCAGTTGTGGTTATTGCAAACATGTCTCATAAAATAATGCAGAAAAATGGCTGCGAGAGCTCAGACCCATGAATTAAATGCAAAAATCCTCATATTTATTGACACAATACATATTTGAAGTGCACACATAATAATGTTGTAACATAATGATGTACTAATAAGGGGCGGAAGCAACTTTTCTTATCTATTTGAACCTGTTTTTGTGTATTTGGGATCCTCACAAGTCCTTAAAAAATTAAATCAAACCATGGAGGCATGGCGGAGATATTTATCAATCTTGCCTTCCTTCATACTTGAATTGAATCTTTAGTTACTTCAGTGGATATCTTAATAATAGCTTGAGATTTAGGATATGATAGGATATAATAGACTAGTGTTTATCCCACAAAGGGGACATTACATCATTGCAGTGCAGGTTTTTACATACAGTAACAGAAGTAAAGCGAAATGAAAACCAAAAAAAAGTGTAATAAGTACAACATATTGCTCTCTAATATGTATAGCAAGAAGATAAAATACAACAAAAAAAACCACTAAGATCGGTATTGCACACCACGAAAAAAACATCACAGTAATCACATAAGTGCTATGTAAAGGCTTATGGCTGTGTGTGTGTGTTTACCCCAAGTGCTTTGCGCGAGTCCGCCACTGTAGTCCCACGTCGTCAATGAGATCCATTTTTTTCCTATCCTCTTGTTGTGGAGCAGACTGGCTCGTACATGCATCCTGCGCTGTTGCCATTTCTAATACAAAGTAGCGTATAGTTCGGACTTATATCTGTCAGGAGGCTCCATACGGAGGCGCTAAAAATGACAACAAAGATGACGGGGAGAAGACACAGTCGAAGTGGAGGCACGTAAATAAGATTGCCCACAAAGCGGTCAGAAAGTGACTTAAAAACGGTCTGTAAAACATAATCGATACAACATTTTGACCTAAGAAGCACCATTACATGTTATGGAGACCACAAGAAAGTGTTACAAATGTAGAACAAGAATGACTCTTTTAAGTTGGCATGCTTTACAGTGAGAGAAAGGATACACACGGATGCTGAGCCTCGTCTATAAAATCCGCTACACCTCCCTGATACCGAAGTACATGTCAAACTACTTCCTTAACGTAAATGACCGCCATAACCACAACACCAGGGGGAGCTCCACTAACCACGTTAAACCCAGATTCCGATCTAACAAAGGTCTTAACTCATTCTCTTTCTATGCCACATCAATGTGGAACGCACTCCCAACAGGTGTGAAAGAAAGGGCATCTCTATCCTCCTTCAAAACCGCACTAAAAGAACACCTCCAGGCAACTTCAACCCTAAACTAACACCCTCCCTTCCTCATCATACCTCCTCGGATTGTAAATAATCAAATGTAAACAATCAAATGTAGTCACTTTTTCTTATAATTTCTGATCTCTCTCTCTGTGTCAAATACTTGCTGTACATACAGTATGTACCAAGTCAGACCTACACTGTTCCAATGTCATTTTCTCTGATGATGCAATTGTTGATGACTGAAGTGTTGATTCCAACCAAACTTAACCCCCCGCCCCCTCCATATCCCACACCCCGGATTGTAAATAATGTAAATAATTCAATTTATATACTGTGATGATTATCTTGTGTGATGACTGTATTATGAAAATAGTATATATCTGTATCATGAATCAATTTAAGTGGACCCCGACTTAAACAAGTTGAAAAACTTATTTGGGTGTTACCATTTAGTGGTCAATTGTACAAAATATGTACTTCACTGTGCAATCTACTAATAAAAGTTTCAATCAATCAATCAAATATCTCGATATTTTGCCTTAGCCTTGAATTAACACTTGATACATATAATCACACCAGTATGATGATTCTATGTGTCTACATTAAAACATTCTTGTTCATACTGCATTAATATATGTTCATTTTAAACTTTCAGGCAGAGAAGGAAATCACAACTAAGTATTTAACAAAACTGTATTTATTAAACTGTTATTAAGCAGTGGCACAAACATTCATGTCATTTCCAAAACAGAAAGTGCAAGATTGTCAGAGACATTTTAAAACAAGCTATTAGTGCACTTTTGTGGATGGTGTCACTAAGATGACTTATCAAAACAACACTAAATTAAAGTGCACCTTTTGTACAGAACGCCACTACAATAGTTTAAAAACATGATGTCACACAAGATATTTCAATAAGTGTCAAATAAAAATGAGCTACATAATAGGAAATCAAATAGTATTCGTCCTTTGCTATGTGGTAGGTTCCTGCGGACATTATCTCCTTTTGTTGTCGACTCTTTTTTTCATACGGTGTTGATCTGGAAATGTTTGCCTCGGCATTTTGTTGGTGTGGCACCGGCCGGAGATGTTGACATGGGGAGTAAGCACTCTTCATTCTCTAGCAGGTGACTTTTCAAATGATGCTACATATTAGCAGTAATGCTACTTTTTGTAGAAACGCTTTTGCCCCACACTTGACAAATTACGGTTGTCTGTTCGACATATTCCCACTTGAAGCCAAACCACCGTCAGACGATGGACCCCCTGCTGTTTTTCTTGGGAATTAATTATTCCTTCATTTGTTACCAGATTCGCACCTTCTTTCTCTCGTATTACCACTCGCACCACAGCTAACGTTACCCATGCCGCTACCTCTCTTCTCTGCGAGGGTGTATACGTATGTGACGTATGGCGTGACAGTATGTGACGTATGTAGAAGGTGTGCTTGCTGTCTGTGAGAAGGAGACACAAGAAGGAGTGGGAAGAGCCTGTAGTGTAATGCCAGCAGCTAAAAGCAACTGCGTGAGAACATATACTCGAATATCACGATATAGTCATTTTCTATATCGCACAGAGACAAACCTGCGATATATCCCGTATATCGATATATCGCCCAGCCCTACATTGTGGTCAAAATCATGTTGTCATTCTTGTTAAGCATCTTTAATCATTGTGTGTAACTTCTCTTCTTACTTCTATTATATGCTAACAGCATTTAGATTATTTGTGGGTTAAATGTTTTATAACAGCTTCTTTGATTACCAAATGCTCTCACTGCTCCTTGTACATATCCTACAAAGTCAGACCTACACTGTTTCAATGTCCATTTCTCAGATGATATAATTGTTGATGACTGAAGTGCTGATATCAACCAAACCTAACCCCCTCCACATCCCACCCCCCGGATTGTAAATAATGTAAATAATTCAATGTATATACTCTGAAGATTAACTTGTGTGATGACTGTATTATGCTGATAGTATATATTTGTACCATGAATTGATTTACGTGGACCCTGACTTAAACAAGTTGAAAAACTTATTCGGGTGTTACCATTTAGTGGTCAATTGTACGGAATATGTACTGTACTGTGCGATCTACTAGGGCTGCAACTAAAGATTAATTTGATAATCGATTAATCTGTCGATTATTACTTTGATTAATAATCGGATAAAAGAGACAAACTACATTTCTATCCTTTCGAGTATTTTATTGAAAAAAAACCCAGCATACTGGCACCATGTTCTGGACATTGGGGATGCAGCATACACCAATAATAACACATAAATGTAACTCATCAGATCAGAACTGAATCAGATATTGTACACGTTTCTGTTGTGAATAATAAAGGATTCATTTTAGGCTGCCTCTGAATAATAGCATGAAATATTCCAGCACCTTCATAACGTTTAGTTATACTAAAGCGTCACTCAAATCTAAATAGATTTATATAGCTTTATCGGGCCCGGCTACATTGATCCATTATGAAACCAACCTGAGATATTTCTGTCCGTTACGTTTATTTCGAAATTGGTAACCGTGCGTTTTCTCTCTCAAAACGGAGTCAAATGTGCCGTAGACACATTATCAGCCCCGCGTTGCAACAAAGGCATAACGTTAACGTTACTCACAAAAAAGCTGAACTCATGAATGCCTGTTGCCACTATGGACTTAAAAAGTTACGTACCGTAAGTTCTTCCCTTCATCCATGGCTCCAACATGTTTCCTTTTCAGGTGCTCCTGAAGCAATGTTGTACTTCCGTGCCATTTTGCAGGAAACGGTCTTCTTTGAAGTCTTTAAAGTGAAGTGTTCCCACACTTTTGACGACTTAGGTCGTACACTTTTCTCCATTGAAGCACTAACCTCAAGATGTTTTTCCGCTGAACTATCGGTACTGTTTTCCTGCGCCATTTTGCAAATGTTTCCAGCAAAGGAGACGGCGTCGTCACGTGAGCTGCACATGACACATTATTGGCTAGCTTACCTCCACCTCATGAGACGTAGCCTCAGCGCCGCCCTGGCGTTGTTTTGTACTGTTTTAGTACTTATTTTGAGTATTGTTTCTCAGCTGTTTGTAAATGTTGCAGTTTATAAATAAAGGTTTATAAAAAATAAAAATAAAAGCCTCTGCGCATAGCATAGTTCCAATAAATCGATTACTAAATTAATCGCCAACTATTTTTATAATTGATTTTAATCGATTAGTGGTCGCAGCCCTACAATCTACTAATAAAAGTTTCAATCAATCAATCAAAAAACTCATGGGCTGTTAAAGGTTCTCCATCCCTATTCTCAAGAGAGATGGAGGATAGCGAGATGAAAGAACAATGCACTCAGTGTCAGTGGTAGTAATAGACATTAACTATTGTCTTGTTTGTCCCACTCATCTCTTCTTCCAAGCTATGACATCAGCATATGAACGAAGGCCTATGTATTCACATATGAATGTATACAAAAAAAAGCTGTGGCATCATTGTAGTGTCTCCTTCCCAAAGGTCATGGCAAGACCCCGAAAGACGCTGCGTCCGTCCGGGCCACTCACCCCATCCCAGCGGCGTGCGGCGTCTACTACTTTGAGGTGAAGATCATCAGCAAAGGCCGAGACGGGTAAGAAGACAACGAATGCTTTGTTTGTCCTTGCTGCACTCATGACTCCTTGTGGCCTCATTAACGCCTCATCTTCTCAGACCACTTTTCAGACACTGTTATTGTTGTGGAAAATCCCCTCTCGCTATATTTGAATTCTACACTTCACTAATGAAATGGTGTTTTTAAATAAATTAATGCTAATTATCATTGGCGCATGGGCGTTGCAATCAGAAGTGGTTTTTTTTTTACGTTTCAATAAAAATGAAGACTTATTGGATAAAGGTGCAATGCTCCCTAATAAACATTGTAGTTCTATACAATCTTTTTTCTAGAATAAATACAAGGATGTTTACTGGACATCCACTGTAAATAAACTTTGATTTTCTTTATACTCTCTGACATGAAGATAGAATTTAAGTTAATAGGAAATGTCATGTCAGCCACAAACTTTTTCAGTGGCTCTGTCAGCAAAAAAACAAGTGTTTATAGAAATGAAAGTTGAAGCTTATTGTTCACTTACACAGAGTGAATTTTGTTGACTACATATACGTCTGCAGACAAATTAGGCCGCAAATCAAGGGTTTGATGCAGGATTAGGTGTGAAACAAAATGGCTGCGAGGTAGTGCTCCCAGCTAAAAATGCGAACACGGAGAGTGCACACACTTGACTAGTCTAAATCTGGATTTGCATGCATTGTAAGCACATAGAGAGATAAGACTCACATGCACTTCATATCAATGTAAATATTTATTTTCATATAGTACAAAAGTCTTGACCTGGAAGATTCTTTAAGTGTCATCTAGTTTGTGACACAGGCACAATGTTGCCATATGTGTAGCCTCTGACCCTCATAAAGCTTCCCTTTTAAGGGTGTGAATGAAGGCAAACAGGATGTATGGAATTGCTGAGTTTGAACGTGACGTCACATCCGGCTGGTTACTGTCATCTCAGACTTAAACACATGGTTTAAACAAGCGCATTTCTAAGCAGGAAGTGAAGAGACGTCAGATTGAAAATGTTGCATACATTTTTGTCTGTGGAAATGGTTCGCTTAGGGATTTTGGTCGAAATTCCTATGATATTTAACCATGAAGGAAAAACTGACAAAAGATCCAAAGAAAGGTTGTTGTTAGTTTGAATCTGCCACACTCGTCAAGTAGAGCCGAGTCAACTTTGTCGATGTTAGTATTGACTTAAAATAAACTGTAAAAACATCTTTATGATTAATTTACTTATCTTATTCACCATAAACTTACATATGAGTAAATGTGCGTTGTTGTTCTGCGTATGCTGCAATGTCTAGACTTGCTAAATGGCATTAATAAACTAGATTACTAAATCTCTCGTAGGCTGCACAACAGGGATGTGAATCTTACAACACCTCACGATTCGATTCCGATTTCTTGGGTGACACTTAGATACAGAATCAATTCTCTAGTTTAACCGATTCCCATAGTATATTATTTGGTATAAAATTACAATAAACCCTTTTCAAAACAGGCTACAAAAGATGATGTTTGACGTATATGTGCAGCGAGTAAGTGCAAAGATGGCCTAAAAATGCCTTTTTTAAAATTGATTCTTAAAAATTATGGATTTGTTTTAGAATCGGAATAAATAAGAATTTTAATTCGAATATGAATTTTTCTTTTGTTCAATTCCCCTACTGCATATTCCATAGCAACAGTATTCTATCATATTTATCCTGCCTTTTCTTGGTTTCCTCATATTGCTAAATATTTTTGGAAACCAAACATTGATGGAAGTAGTTAAATCAAACTAAACATTGAAACAAAACATGAACTTTACACCAGTAAAGTAACGTCAGACGCCCAATTATAGATGACACAATATTTGTCTTGCGACAGGAGATCAACTGCAAAAACTAAACCTATATATTGTATGCTTTATATGCTAATTTACAAAAAAGATGGCAACAATATGACTTTGTTTGAAGGACCTATATATTGTATGCTTTATATGCTAATTTACAAAAAAGAAAAAAAAGATGGCAACTATATGACTTTGTTTGAAGGAACACAAAATAAAGTACAGTAGGATAAAGTACCTAATGTTGTGACCGGTGAATCCATACATTGTTTACAAATTTTATTTTCAACCATGTCTGGGGAAAAAATTGTGGGGAAGTATAAATCAAACATGTACATTTAACCAGCGTACCATTTCAAAAAATAAATTTAGATACCTTTGGAGAGGGTGGAATGTGGTTTCATTTGTAATCTGGGAAGGCCCCCACAAACGAACGTCTTGCAGTCATACAGTATGCAGAAAGTAGGTTAGAAATGTCACCGTGAAGCCAAATTTACACCAAATCATATCCAATACATATTGTGTCGATCACAGGGAAGTGTTTAAATGAGTTCTTCTCCTGGGGGGCAGGGGTATGGGTGTGTGGAGCGATGCTAAGGGGAACGCGTGTGATTCCGGTGAACATGCTTTGTCAGTATCATGTAGTATATATATGTATATTGCCCTAGGGTTGTACGGTATACCGGTATTAGTATAGTACCGCGATACTAATGAATCATATTCGGTACAATACCGCCTCTGAAAAGTACCGGTCCCCCGCTCTCCCGAGCCCCCGTCGTCGTCACGTCGTGTCATTGCTGGTTTACGAGAAGACGAGCATTTTCGGTAGCGCATAATCACGGAGTACTAACAGACACAGTGTGTAGACAGAAAAGGGAGAACGAACGCATTTTGGCTTAAAAACTAACGATAAAGGTGAAGTTATAACACTGAAACGGCCACCGGTAAGAGTGGCTTTAAGAAATGGCTTGCTGGCTAGCGGCTAAAGTTCAGCTGCAGTCGGCAGTGTTTTAGCTACTTCTAAATCACTAATCGTCGCCTCCATGGCGACAAATAAAGTAAGTTTCTTACAAGTATCATCCATGCAGAACGAGGACTAGCTAACATGCTTCATTACACAATGTAGCTCACTGGCGTCAAAATGTAAACAAACGCCATTGGTGGATCTACACCTAACAACCACTGTAATGATACCAAGTACAGGAGCGTATCTAGTCGATACTACTATGATTACATCGATATTTTTTGGCATCAAAACATCTTCTTTCATTTAAAAAAAAAATTATATTATGTTTATAAACTCAGGAAATATGTCCCTGGACACATGAGGACTCTGAATATGACCAATGTATGATCCTGTAACGACTTGGTATCGGATTGATACCCAAATTTGTGGTATCATCCAAAACTAATGTAAAGTATCAAACAACAGAAGAATAAATGATTATTACATTTTAACAGAAGTGTAGATAAAACATGTTAAAAGAGAAAGTAAGCAGACATTAACAGTAAATGAACAAGTAGATTAATCATTTATTTTCTACCACTTGTCCTTAATAATGTTGACAAAATAATAGAATGGAAAATGACACATTATGTTACTGCATACGTCAGCAGGCTAGTTAGGAGCATTTGTTGGTTTACTTACTACTAAAAGACAAGTTGTCTAGTATGTTCACTATTTTATTTAAGGACAAAGTTGCAATAAGAAACATTTTTAATGTACCCTAAGATTTTTTGTTAAAATAAAACCAATAATGCAATTTTTTGTGGTTCCCTTTATTTAGAAAAGTACCGAAACGTATCGAAATAATTTTAGTACCGGTACTAAATTATTGGTATCGGGACAACACTAATTTGCCCCTAAACTAAACTGACATCTACGCTGCTTAAGGTAAATAAATAGTAACTGATATTGAATGTTCACATGTGACAACCTGGAGTAATGGGGATGGCCTCAAGGTCACGTGGTTGCAACCCAGCAATGCACTACAGGCAACATTCTGAGGCCTCAGTCGCATGATCACACTACTTAAAACACTTGAGTGTGGTCAAGGGTAGTGGACTGTTACGTTACATTATGGATTGCAACACCAACAAAACAACTATGCATTATATCGAAAGTTCATATGTTTTTAGTAACATTCAGAACTGTCACATGCCAGTAAAAATAAGTGAGTCTTTAACAGTAAAAAGTAAGAACAGTTGGATACTTTGATGCTCTTGTAAAGAACATGTCCCAAGGATTTTTGGTGCAAATTTTGATTTAAATGTATGGTAATCATCATGTTCATGAAGATGCGTCTCTCATAGTCCTCTCCCTTTCTCTCTTTTTGTCTCTGCTTGCTCCATGTGGGCACAGGTACATGGGCATCGGCCTCTCCGCTCAGGGTGTCAACATGAACAGACTTCCTGGTAAGTTGACGGGTGGTGTGACACCCAACCTCTTGATTGTGCCTCTTATGTTGTCTGCAGGTGTGACGGGCTGTTGTTAGCTTAGCTTCAGCATGTGGAACACTTAAATGCAGAATTATTATACATGACATGATACAAACACAATAACTAACGTAATTTGACGCCATGCCTCTTTGACAGCGTCGACCATAACTGAACATTATTAATCTATGTGTAATATATAGTTTGTATCTTTATTTAATATTGCTACGTCTCCTGTATTGCCTTACATGAGATGTGCAATAATGGGGAGAATACGAGTGGGTGTGTCCTAACCTGTATTCAGACGCCTCAAACTGGTTTTGTTCTTTGCAGCATAAACAAATATTGTGGCGCAATTCCTTAGTGCCGACCTCAGCGGAAAGATGAAACAAGAAATCTAAAAAGTAGTTTTTTTTAAGTGTGAAGAACACTAAATAGGCAATGTGACTTCATATTTAAAGCAGTTCAGATTGACAGTATTTTGAGTGGTTGTGAGGGAGGAGCCTAGCGTTACAGTATAGCAGGAGTGTTTCACTTTGTGTTTATTCAACAAATTAAACACAACTAAATATATGGATATGGTCATATTGCAGGGTTTTTTTTCGAACATGCGTACTATATGGTACATCATGTAGTTCCAGTTTCTCATTATTATAGCATATCCGAAAAGAAGTGCGAGTTGTAATTGGTTCCCCATATATCTACACAATAAGTCAGCTATGGTAACACTACTGAACAGTAGAGAATATGTAGTGATTTTTTTGGTCGAGTACATATATTTTGTATAAAATATACAAAATAAGATGGCCAGGTTACCAGTTCATTTTATCATCTATTAATACACCAAAAAATGTTATCTTCTACTCTTTTAATGTCTACTTTGTCTATTTGTATTTGTGTTTGACTTTCTATTCTGTTACCAAATAGCAATATTTTAGTTTTACCAAGATTCAAAGAGTCTGTTTTTGTCAAACCATCACCTTAATTTGTTTGTTTCTTCTGTTATTTGTATTAGCTTCTGTGTGTTCTCTTCTGAACAAAATGCAGTTGTGTCGTCTGCAAATAGTACTAACTTTAACTCCTTTGTAACTTTACAAATGGCGTTGATATAGAGATTGAACAGTTTCGGTCCCATAATTGAACACTTGGGTACACCGCAATATATATTTAGCGCTGTAGACGTATGTTTGCCTAGCTTCATGTATTCCTCCCTGTTGGTTAAGTAGCTTTTTACTCAGTTTAAGACCAACCCTCTTGTGCAATACCGTTCTAATTTGTTAATTAAGGTTATTATGGTTAATTTTGTTAATTTCGAATGGTTTTGTTAGACCCATAAACACTGCAGCTGCACACTGTTTACCATCTATTGCATAGGTAAGCTCTTTCGTTGTTTTAATGAATGCCATCGATGTTGAAATGTTGGCTCAGTATTTGTATTGGTTGTCTGCAAGTCTTCCAATTTATATATGAATTTGTCCAATCTGTTTAATAATGTTGGTCCAAATATGCAAATATTGAAAGGAAAAACAAACATTTTTTTTCTTACAGCGCTTCAGTTTCTCAATATTATTTACGGTACTGGTAAATATTTCGCCAGCCAATAAAAAATGTAAGGAAAGGAAATCTTTGGCCTCTTCATTAGGGACAACCAAGCTAACATAAGATCCACTATAAGAGCTTGATCAAATTCTTCCTTTATGGCTACCAGAAATATCCAGGTTGCACAAGTCACATATTGCAGAAAAATAACAAAATAATTTATCATTCATGCTCTGTCACTGTATAGGTGTATAATGTGATTGTGGTCACCAGCTGTCATCAATATGGTGGAGCTTATCAGGCCGAACAGTTTTTGAACGCGCCCGTGAGCTTGTGTCCTCATGTGAAGATAACACACTGATGCACGCATGCTAATTAGGTGCCTCCGTAGGTGGTGCTTTATTTTGTTCCTATGATGAAATTCACTTGTGGAATATTTGCATATACCGTGTGTGAGTGCGCAATCGGGAGTATATATATTTATTGTGTGTGTGTGTGTGTGTGTGTGTGTGTGTGTGTGTGTGTGTGTGTGTGTGTGTGTTTGTGTTTGTGTTTGTGTGTGTGTTTGTGTGTGTGTGTGTGTGTGTGTGTGTGTGTGTGTGTGTGTGTGTGTGTGTGTGTGTGTGTGTGTGTGTGTGTGTGTGTGTGTGTGTGTGTGTGTGTGTGTGTGTGTGTGTGTGTGTGTGTGTGTGTGTGTGTGCGTGCGCGCACACAATAAATATATATACTCCCGATTGCGCACTCACACACGGTATATGCAAATATTCCACAAGTGAATTTCATCATAGGAATTTCATCATCCTCACGCACATATACAAGAGTATATGTGCGTGAGGATATATATAATAATAATGCATTAGATTTTATATCGCTATTATTATGTTAGGGTTGTGCTGATTGATTGGCCACCGATAAGTATTGGCCAATTTTTGTGAAAAAGTACTTGCATGTTAATACTGATGACAAAAGCTGATCCTCTGGTTATAGAAGGCACCAAAACTCAAACGACAAGAATGCCTGCTTGTCGTGTAGGCTGCGACAGTGCTCTTGTATGTAATGTTCTATATTCAATATATGTACTGCTTTTATCTATGGTAGATTTAAGCGTAACATAAAACAGTTTTTGTCCTGGTCGTTGAACTGTGGACATGTTCTTTACTCTCAGCAGGGTCCATGAGGGTGCATGGGAGTTTGTCCAACCACTCTACATGTGCTTTGTGGACTTTGAGAAGGCATTTGACCATGTCCGTCAGGAAGTCCTGTGGGGAGTCCTCAGAGTATGGTTTATCAAACTGTCTGATTTTGGCGGTCCGCTCCCTGTATGATCAGTGTCAGAGCTTCGTCCGCATTGCCGGCAGTATGTCGGACTCGTTTCCAGTGACTGTTGAACTCTGCCAGGGTTTGTCACCGATTCTGTTCATAACTTTTATGGACAGAATTTCTACGTGCAGTCAAGGCATTGACGGGATCTGGTTTGATGGCTGTAGTGTTAGGTTTCTGCTTTTTGCAGATGATGTGGTCCTGATGGATTCTTCTTGCGAGGATCTTCAGCTCTCACTGGATTGGTTCGCAGCCAAGTGTGAAGCGACTGGAATGAGAATCCGCACTTCCCAAGTCCGAGTCCATGGTTCTCGCCTTGAAAAGGGCAGAGTGCTATCTCCGGGTTGGGGAGGAGATCCTGCCCCAAGTGGAGGAGTTCAGGTACCTCAAAGTCTTGTTCACGAGTGAGGCAAGAGTGGATCGTGAGATCAACAGGTGGATCGGTGCGGCGTCTGCAGTAATACGGACACTGTATCGATCCGTTGTGGTAAAGAAGGAGCTGAGCCGGATAGCAAAACTCAATTTACCGGTTGATCTACGTTCCCATCCTCACCTATGGTCATGAGCTTTGAGTTATGACCGAAAAGACAAGATCCTTGGTACAAGCGATGTACGATGAGTTTCCTCCATCGGGTGGCGGGGCTCCCCTTAGGGTGAACAGCTGTCATTCGGGAGGAGCTCAAAGTAAAGCCGCTGCTCCTCCACATTGAGAGGAGCCAGATGACATGGTTCGGGCATCTGGTCAGGATGCCCCCCGGACACTACCCTGGGGAGGTGTTAAGGGCACGTTTGACCTGTACGAAGCCAGGGTGAAGACCCAGGACACGTTGGGGAGACTGTCTCCCAGCTGGCCTGGGAACGTCTTGGGATCCATCGGGTAAAACTGGACAAAGTGGCATGAGAGAAGGAAGTCTGGGGTTCTCTGCTTAGGCTGCTGCCCCCACGACCCGAATTTGGGTAAGCGTCAGAAGATGAATGAATGGATAAAATGTAGAAGAAGAAATGTAGAAATGGTGTTCAGTGTGCACATTATGCCGTTAACCAATTGCGAGCACTCCACGGAACAATGATGGTCATGTCATGTTGACTTAAGTCTTTGCATCTTATCGTTTCATTATTTTATTCGTGGAATGGATAATTTACAATTAAAGAAGGTATTGTGTGTCGTTACGGCATTAGGCAGCCTCCGTAGCAGAACCTCCAGGTTCTGTAATAGCTTCTTCCCTCAGGCCGTAAGACTCTTGAACGCATCATAATAATCCCCTCAATTCCCCCCAAAAATTGGAATATAAAGACAATATAACATACATCCATAAACGTGGATGCAAATGCAAAAGTGCAATATATTTATCTGTACAGTAATCTATTTATTTATATATGCACCTTATTGCTCTTTTATCCTGCACTACAACGAGCTAATGCAACAACATTTCGTTGTTATCTGTACTGTAAAGTTCAAATTTCAATGACAATAAAAAGGAAGTCTAAGTCTGCTGCCATCCACAACAGGAGCAGCTGATTGCTTGCACCTGTGCTGATTGGAGTAGCGGCAGCCAATCCAGAGAGCGCTTAAACTCAGCTGACACGTCATTTTTTGTGTGATGTGTGATGTCAGTTACACTTGAATTGCTAATGCGACATCCAGTGGACATATTTAGAACAGTTTATTTCATAAAAAAATGCAGTTCATTTTTATACTTTGCAGTCTCATCTTGCGGGCCGTGGGCCAGATTAAACCTGTTGGCGTGTCTAAAATGGCCCACGGGCCGTACATTTGACTCCCCTGGTCTAGAGAGAGGATAATTTAACGGTGTTCTGTTGCTGTGTAGCTGCCAGGCATATGCATCAGAGGAGGGCTACGGATGATACATTTCATGAGGCTGATCAGTATTTCTTGGTTGCAATCACGTGACCTAGAGGCACTTCTGGGCACTTCCAGGTTTCAGGTGATTGTCTAGAGCCATATAAGACTAGTGTCTATTTACCTGCATCAGTGCAGATTGGGGCGTCATTTGAAAGGTTTAGTGGAAAATATATAAGTGATCCTGAAAAAAATATTTAAAATGGGATGAAGTGGAATTTTACACTTAAGAGAAATATTTTTAAAAATAGATTTAAGCCATTTATCATCACCAAGATGTTACTGCTCGCTAAGACCTCACTTCATTTGACACTCACGCTATTTAGAGAAGAAAAGATTGAAGGTACATCATGTCTTTAAATCTGGAGGGGTCCAAAAAATAAGCATTAATCGGTGAAAGATAAAGTGGGCCTTTTTCGTGCATTGCTAAGTAACGTATTTGATTGACATAACGAGTGCTGTGCTGCTGTGACCGTGACGCTAATGAGAATAAGGATACGTTTGTTTGCAGTTGATTTCCTGCTACAAATATTAGTCTCATCTACAACTTATGTCTGCAGTTGTTTTTATGGTAAGAAGTTCAGAAGTTAAGTCTCATTTAGCTATAATTGTCCCTGTTGTTCAGCAATCATGTTTGCTAGCTATATCAAGATTTAGTACTATATATGCTGTTGAGCCTATGTGAGATTTATTAATTTTCAATACTAATAAAGACATTTTCTTAATGCTAACGAATATCACTAAAGACGCTATAATGTGGTCATCTGTGTCGAATAAAGCACTTACTTTTCCTGCACAATAACAATTAATCTTTTTGTTTCTGTTTTGAAAATTGACAATGAAAATACGGTGGATTGGACCAACATTCACAATATTTATTACTAGGACTTAACATCCATCCATCCATTTTCTACCGCTTGTCCCGTTCGGGGTCGCGGGGGTGCTGGAGCCTATCTCAGCTGCATTCGGGCGGAAGACAGGGGACACCCTGGACAAGTCGCCACCTCATCGCAGGGCCAACACAGATAGACAGACAACATTCACACTAACATTCACACACTAGGGCCAATTTTTAGTGTTGCCAATCAGCCTATCATGACATTAGTTTATTTGCACAACCAGGTCTTCAAAATTGTATTTAGGCATAGCAACCGCAAGAGAACACAAACTAATTATATTTTTCTTACTTACTTACTTACTTTCTTTCTTACTTAGTATTTCTTACTACTTACTTACTTTCTTTCTTAAAGTTCTGCTCTCAAATACTACTAATAAAGTACAGAATTAACTTGATTGCATAACAGAAAGTTTCTCAAGCAAATCAAATGTTCAAACCAACAAAGTGATCTCTTCAGACACAATAATGTCTGACTGTATTCCACAAGATAATGAAAGTTATATTTTTAAGAGCCATTTCCTTCAACACACTTGAGTTTTTTCCCTGACTTTATTACCTTTATGAACCACTTCTTTCGGGGCTCTATGAAAGCTCTTTCCTGTTTCTTTATTTGAACGACTCACACACCCAAGAACATAACAACAATACGGCCTTTTTTTGGACAAAGTCTAAACTCACTCTCACTTGTTTTAATGTTACGCTCAAACTGGATGACCATCGTGAATTAAGCCGTGAAGGAGAAAAACGGATATGACGTCGTAAGCAACCCAGCAGTCGGGTGATTTTATTAAAAAGTTCATGATCGCCATTGCCGAATAATGGCTTTTAATGCCGATTGCAAACTCTGATCCCCTCTGGCTGATACCGTATTTATCTTTAGTCCCCCAGCTGACAAACAGCTGGCAGCTAATTATGTATCTTCATAATGTGTGGAGTCGCTCCTCTGAGTAAACAATAAGCACCTCCATTACTGGAAATAATCTGCATTTTTTTATTATCTTAAGTATAATTATAAAGTATCATTATCACTGGAAGATGAGGCTAAACATGTTATATACCGAAAGCAAGCCAGGGACAGGAATGCTAATAATGAAACTAACAGCTAAGCTAGCTTTAAACAATACCAAGAAATAAGCGCTTTTAACCAAAGTGTAGTATCAGTATAAATTTGATACTGGAGGGATTTGGTCGATATTTTCAGGGTTTCAACTGTTTTCCACTGTATATGTGGGGTGGGAGCGTGGCTAGGGGTGTGATCAATATGAAATCACGTATTTATGACATCATGATTAATTTGATGTTAGGCAATGATGAATATGGTCTTTTAAAAAGGCTAAACAAATGTTTTGCATAAACGGTATTAGAAAACAAATATGTTATTAATAAAGACATATTTTTTATTATATTGCTCTGCTTTATTTTTCAGTTGTTACTGCTTACTGTAAAAGGCACAACAGGCTTCACTATATTATTTCCTCCCTGAATGCTGGAATTTAGTTTGCCAAATATGTAAACCAGCGGTCGGGGGCGGGGGGTGTAGCCGTGGTGTCGAGAGTGGCTGTATATGAGGCTGAAGATGGCGCGGCAGAGGCATGCGGGCGTGTTCAGAGGTCAAAATGCCTGCCCATTTGCGGGTCTGTTGGTGGTTCTCTGGGTGGGGGTGTCACTGATGTCATATTAACACTTTTTTTTGGTAATATTTTCGCAAACGACTGGTAGATCGCGATTGACGGGTTGGAGATCCTTGATGTAAACTGTCCTTTGAAATACAGATATAAAAAAAACTAGGTGTCTTATTGATATTCTCCACAAGAAAGTTACGGTAAAACTAAGCACACTAGGGAAAGTACATTATATAAACACATTAAGTGCACATACAAGTAGGAATCACATTAAATCAATAATACAGTTTGGTAAATTTATTTTATAAAGCAATACAGGGTTTTAGATTCTTTAGATTCTTCTACATTTTCCACAATGCATTGCCAGTGGCCACATTGGTAGGCTTAATTTGTAAACATGCTCATTGCTGCTGATCATTCATCTAGTTATACTCATAATGCCAACGACATGTGCGATTGTCAACTGCCACAATTGAAGGGGGAGACATACAACTAGCATTTATAGCATTCCTAAGCTTATTTCTGGACGAAGGCAAGCTTGGATAGCTGCAATCAACTGATCATATGTGATGTGCTATGGATAAATTTGTGTTTGTTCGGATCATATAATTTCAGGTAATTAAGAACATTTTGGTAAAAAAATAAATCTAAAAAAATAATCTAAAATAAATTAGAGCCCCACTTTGAATTAAGTTCATGTGCTTGGTCGAAGAAGTTTAATAGTAGTTTTATGGTAAATGGATACTGTACTCGCTTCTCTCATCCGGACTGTGGCCTCTACATAAAACAATAGTGAAGCGACATGAGAACAGCGTTCTCCCAATCATGCCTTACAGTCACAGATGACCTTGGATTGGTTATCCATGATTATCCAGGGTGTCAAACTTGGGTTGGATCGTTTCTGTGAGTGCATGACTCTAGCCTTGACAACACAATGTCCACTGGGTTTATACAGATAAATAAATGTTATGAACCCATCCACAAAAAAAACAGTCATAGCTCTCTCTGCCTTTATTATTTTGAAAGTCCTTCAAGGTGTAGAATGGGTCGTATTGGAAAAATTAAGAAATTCATCAACTCCGGGTATAAAACATAGGGGAAGATGTCGTGATCTCTACTCCACTCAGACTTGTCGATCTGGTAAGGACCCTCACATCCAATTGCAGCTGTTTTCTTATAGCGATGAAGGGACTTATTATCTAAGGACTCACAGTATTTTCCATCGTATCAAAGCTGGTGCAATGTTATTTTCCACCGAATAGTCCGGAAATGACTCGGTGAACAAACATACCAATATGGCTGCCGGCAATGCATTGGGGGATACTTTAACAAAAAAATCCAAAGTCTTCTGAACAGGAAGAAGGTTGGCTCTAATATCGCTAGCTTAATGCTAACGTACAATAGACCATCTCATTAACATGCTAGCGAAAATTAGCAGGGCCAAGTGCAGGGCACAGACCTAGACAAGGAATCATTCACGTTTACATTCATACCTATGGACAATTTACAGTCTTCAATGAAGTTAACATGCATATTTTTGGAATTTCTTAGCCATAATGCCTAGAAAAAAACCCAAACACGCAAGGGGGGGAACATGCACATTCCACACACACATGTCCAAATGGAGGTTCGGAGACGCATCGGTATGCGGCGCCAAGTTAGACTGTATATTCGGTAGTAATGTCAAAATGAGGGTCGTTTACAAAAGCTTAAACAAGGAATGCATTAACCTGAAATACCTTTCTCCTCAACTTTGTC